>NC_140574.1:37333474-37408474 GCF_057381845.1 Rhamphochromis longiceps
TATGGTCTGCTACATGCCTTTCTTATTTATTCTTAGCCTGCAGGAAGAACAACTGTATACCACCACTTTCTAGCTCTCATACCTGTATATCTGCTTCTTCTTCACATCTTAATCTAGACACAGATAGTGCCGCCTTGTGGTCTGTCTTTGAACTATATTAACTTTACAGCAACAACGTCTGATCATTATGAGTTTTCTTGTAAGGACAGTGAACGGTGTCTCCGGGGAAAAGAATTGTGTCTGCACCAAAACTGTAAGTGGTTTTTGTTTGCCCCTGCTCTCAATCTCAATGTTCTGATGAAATCACGGAGTGTTCCTGTAAACAAAGTCACTGAAAATTCCTCAGCCCTCCACTTTGGGGAAGGACTAAGATGGTATGATATGGTACAACTATGATATATAAATACAGGATATACATCTGTTTGCATATCCAGTCATACTTACAGAGGAGTATGATGGCACAGAGGAGGATGGCAACGAGGGCTCCTGTGCTGAGGCCAGGCGAGCTACTCAGAGCTTCGGGTTTACACAGCTCCATGTTGCCTTCATGGTCACAGGTACAAACCCTCACAGTAAGTGTGCCAGTGCTGCTCTGCATGGGGTAGTCATCATCGGTGATCACCACAGGAACCAAGTAGACGCTCTTGTGAAGGCGGCTATAGGTGTCTCGGCCAGTCAGGATGCCAGCAGTGTTGTCTAAGTTAGAGAAGGTTCTGTTAGAAGATCAGCATGGCCTGCAGCGTGACACTGTGCTCTCACAATACAAGGTTAAAAAACACTGATACCAGGGTGCAAGGAGAAATGTGAGTGCAACAAGGCATTACTAACAGGTTCTCCCTCACTGTTGAAACAAAGCATGGACAGGAACGACATTTTACAACTTCGGCCAAAGGAGCTATAACATAGGGACAGATGGACAGATAATCATAGTGCAAAAAGTTTGACAATTAAATAAATATCTCTGATGAACTGTTTTAAGATAAGATAACTCTTTATTGTTTTTAGAAAAGTGTTTAATACTTTTTTAAAATCTCTGACCACATGATGATATGACATTGTAGAAAAGCTGCAGAGCGGAGGGATTACTGCTGCCACAAGAAAATATGAAATGCAAATTGAACAACCCATCCGTTATCGCTCACACTCCTTTTTTTTTTTTTTGCTTGTCCCGTTTGGCTCTTTTGCATCAGTATTGTTGTCTAAAGGCAAAGAAAGATGCCCAATGGATTTACTTTACCAAATTGACCATCCCAGCCTTGCCGTAATGGTCCATTTGATTCACCTTTTATTGTTTATTTTATTTCGCTCACACTCCTACCAGTGAATCTGACAGGTGCTGCCACTGGTTTAATGGGTTAAGTGGAACCTGCTTAACATCGACATCAAGAAGTCAACTGGTGGGGATAGGATCCCAGGGCGTGCCCTAAACGCATGTGCACATGAACTGGCAGTAGTGTTCACTGCGTGAGTAGGTCACTGAAAGAGGCTACACTCCCCACCTGCTACGACCATCATCCCTGCCCCAAACCTGGAGCCCTGGAGCTCCCAGTTGGCGTGGGTCGAACACGCCCACAACTTGCTGACCTCAGCAGCCACTGGCCTCTCCCCCTTCGAAACCTCACTCAGCTACCAGCCTCCTCTCCTACCATCCACAGAGGGTAAGCAGTTGGTCCCATTCATCTAGCATCGCCTTCGGAGTTTTGGGAGGTGTATTCACCTGTTTGTCCCTGTGTGCAAGTTTCTGATTCCACGAGACGGTAAGTGGTGAGCTGACGTTGGTGCGATTTCTGGGAGCGATTGCCATCGAGACTGGACCACACCATGCTCAGAGCTTTTTGAGCAGTAGCATGTTTGTCACCTTTATTCACTGTAAATACAAGCTCTGTACTCACTGGAAAACCAGCATTTGTGTGCTGCCTGTATATAGGTCAACCTCACTGGTCCTTTCTCTTCTGTTTATTTCATTTATTCAATATGCAGCTGCGAAAAAGACTGCTGTCAAAAGTTTCATTGTACAAAACCAGACACCAGATCTGATCTGATCAGAACGTTTGTGTAAAATGATAGAAAAACTTCACATTGATCTAAGCTGCACATTTTCCCACCTCTCCCTGCAGTGCTGGCCTCTCCATCACATTGATATCTATCTTTACCCTCATGGGGGTATTTAATTATTCACAATTTGTATGCGTATTGCAAAAGCTGTGAATGATAGGTGCCAAACTTTAATTGTGTTCTGCCAAAAACAATTCAAGTATGAGCTGCCTGACTGAATTATGGTTTAGAGTAAAGGGTTATAAGTCAAACCATTTAAACACTGGTTTAAAATGCAGTAAGTTATGATGAAGTCAGTATAGACCTCTGCTTCAACAGATGTACGTGCATTATCTGAGTTGGCTCCCCTGGTGGTGGCTGTGTTCATGCAATGAAGAGCAGCATCTCTTCAAATGTATATCTACGATTAACATCAATCAACCTGTGCTGCATTGATAGATGCTCACCCAGCTACCATCAATCTCAAGCCGAGGCAGAGGCAGATGTGGGCATGTCAAGTAAAGCTCTTTGGTGCACTCACATAATTGCAATGTGGATTCAACAGTAATCAGAACAAATATGATTTGGTCCTTGGTGTAGACTGAGCGGCTAACCCAAGGAGCCCTACACTGTATGTCTCTCAGTTTCAACTGTTATAAGAAAATGAAATGCTTCATCAGTAACAAGTTAAGGCAAAAATATCATTGTATTCGTTTAAATTGTTTTTATGCATTTTTTCCTACATTACTAAAATATTTTGGTTTAGTTTTTGTTTCATGCAATTTAAGTAAATAATACCCAAGAATCAAGTTTGAATAATTGTGTCAGATCACCTACCTCCATTGTCTCTGACGCTGAAATTTCTGTGGTGAGTCTCCTCTGGAGCCAGACTAAAGGCAAACTTGTGTCCGGATGATGGCTCATCAGCATCAACAGCACTCACTGTCTGGATCCGCTGCCAGAGACATCAACATTGATCAACACGAGCATCATGGTGGAGTCTGTAAAGCTGCCAAAGTGAGCAGCTTAGATAGATCAGGCTCATTGCTGCCTGTGCTACATCAATATCTCTGTTAGCAACAGCAGTCGATTAAACAGCACTTTGAAAAAGAACAGGAAACAGTGGTTAGCTTACCGAATCACACACAACAAATAAAACAAATACTTGATACCTCCATTTAGACTTTTGCTGCTGCTTTACACTTTAACAGCAGCACTAATGAACCTTTCCTTCTTTGGAAGTAAGCTGTTTTCTTTTTGGTATTCTAATGTCTTTACTCACCAATTTATATTCAAATGTAGCTACATACCTGCTTCCTGCTTTGAAAATGTAACAGCAGGACACAAAAGCAGAGTATTTAACTTTATGTTAGGAAAACAACAAATGTAGGATCACACCGAGTTTAAGATAAGATACCTTTATTAGTCCCACGAGTGGGAAATTTCATGTGGAGAATTTCAATGAAGAGAGGAGATTATTCTACAGCTGTAATCTGAGACCTTTCTTGGTTTTGATATGTTTTATCCAACAGTGTACACTTGCCACTGTTGACATCCATTGTAGCTGAAATCAATCTGTGAACAGCTGCTGTTCACTGTGTAGCAGCATGACACCAACGTTCCACAGCTACCTTTCAAGTCTGCAGGGTCGGAGAGTTTCATACTCCAAAGATAGATTTTGGGTGGAGAATCGGTGTAAGGCAACAGAAGCCGACACAGCTTCATGCAGTTTCGATGAATTTCAGGCTGAAACCAATTCAAAAACTATGAGTATAACGTGTGCTGTGGGTTTAACATACTGAATGAACATATAACATGTTAATATACTAATAGTGAAATAGAGAGTTCTGTTACTTCTGTGTGAAAAGGAGACCTCACTGAATGGAAGGGTCTATATTGTCTTAAACTTCCAGATATACAATGTTCTAGCAGGGCAGATAGATAATTTGTTTCTATAAATGATTCTAAGCTTGTAGCTGTTACAAGCTTAGAATCATATGGTCTTATAATGTGGGATAAAAATGCTGTGCATGTAATAATAATTCTGTCAAATAACCTTTAACGTGTGGGTGAACTGCCTGCTCTTTAAACTAAGTGCTATTGTATCATTGGCTTGTATGGACCAAACAAAACAAGACCAAGATATACAAATGTATTTTTAAAAATTCCCCTCTCCACCCTGCGGGCGGTCTCTCCTTCAAGCTCGGGTCCTCTACCAGAGGCCTGGGAGCTTGAGGGTCCTGCGCAGTATCTTAGCTGTTCCCAGGACTGCGCTCTTCTGGACAGAGATCTCCGATGTTATTCCCGGGATCTGCTGGAGCCACTCGCCTAGCTTGGGAGTCACCGCACCTAGTGCTCCGATTACCACGGGGACCACCGTTACCTTCACCCTCCACATCCTCTCGAGCTCTTCTCTGAGCCCTTGGTATTTCTCCAGCTTCTCGTGTTCCTTCTTCCTGATATTGCTGTCATTCGGAACCGCTACATCGATCACTACGGCCGTCTTCTTCTGTTTGTCTACCACCACTATGTCCGGTTGGTTAGCCACCACCATTTTGTCCGTCTGTATCTGGAAGTCCCACAGGATCTTAGCTCGGTCATTCTCCACCACCCTTGGGGGCATCTCCCATTTTGACCTCGGGACTTCCAGGTTATACTCGGCACAGATGTTCCTGTATACTATGCCGGCCACTTGGTTATGGCGTTCCATGTATGCCTTGCCTGCTAGCATCTTGCACCCTGCTGTTATGTGCTGGATTGTCTCTGGGGCATCTTTACACAGCCTGCACCTGGGGTCTTGCCTGGTGTGATAGACCCCAGCCTCTATGGATCTTGTACTCAGAGCTTGTTCTTGTGCTGCCATGATTAGTGCCTCTGTGCTGTCTTTCAGTCCAGCTTTGTCCAGCCACT
Organism: Rhamphochromis longiceps; assembly: GCF_057381845.1. Lineage (NCBI taxonomy): Eukaryota > Metazoa > Chordata > Actinopteri > Cichliformes > Cichlidae > Rhamphochromis > Rhamphochromis longiceps. The sequence goes on from NC_140574.1 coordinate 37,338,419, forward strand.
GGAAGGATTTCTGGATATCAGCCACCTCCTCTATCTGCCGGTGGTACATACCGTGCAGGGGCCTGTCCTTCCATGATGGTTTCTCCTCTTCCTCATCATTCTTTGGTTTCTGCTGCCTGAGGTATTCACTGAGCACTCGGTCAGTTGGGGCCATCTTCCCAATGTATTCTTGGATGTTCGTTGTCTCATCCTGGACTGTGGTGCTGACACTCACCAGTCCCCGGCCCCCTTCCTTCCGCTTAGCGTACAGCCTCAGGGTGCTGGACGTGGGGTGAAACCCTCCATGCATGGTAAGGATCTTCCTCATCTTGATGTCAGCGGCTTCTATCTCCACCTTTGGCCAGCTTATTATCCCAGCAGGGTACCTGATCATGGGCAGTGTGTAGGTGTTGGTAGCCTGGATCTTGTTCTTACCGTTCAGCTGACTCCTCAGGACCTGCCTGACCCTCTGCAGGTCAGGCAGGTCCTGAGGAGTCAGCTGAGAGATGTGTGTATTTATGTGTGTATTTTTCTTTAACTAGTCTTATTTTGTTAAATGAGAAATACTAGCAGAGAGATTAAAGGCTTTAATACAGATTAATGGTTGTACTTGGTGGCTGCAGCTTTCCTAGCGACCTCTTGGTGGTTCCCGTTTGCCTGTGGGATTCCCAGGTACTTGTAGCTGTCCTCGATGTCTGCACTGTTGCCTTTGGTAGTTCGATCCCCTCAGTTCTGACTACCTTTCCTCTCTTCGTTACCATCTGACTATACTTCTCCAATCTGAATGACATTCCAATGTCCTTGCTGTAGATCAGTGAATCGATGTCTCTTTCACTTGTTAGATAAGCTGGTTAGTCTCGGTGCTGCATTCACATCATCTAGTAGATTCTCAGAGGTTACTTCACTCAGGATCATGGCCAAGCTTGAAACATGGATCCGCCGTAGCCAGTTACCAAGACCATCTTTCAGTTCCGCTGACACCAACGATCCTTCTCCCATCACACTTGGGACTGGGGCATACAGACGCCCTGGTGGGGAGTGGAACCCACGACTCCCACTCCAAAGGCGTGTAGTCTTATTGCATAAAGCTATATACACACACACGTGTGTACCCATATGTGTTGGTCCTGGGTAACTGCTGTTCATCCACAGGTGCAGTTAGTTATTGTGACTGCATGTAAGTATTTTGTGCTCATTTGCAGACTTGTAGGAGTAAATCCTGCATCTTCTGTATGTGAGGCTGAATCTCAGGCGGCTCCTGTAGCCAGCCAAGCTGTTTGCTTGTACTCACGTACTAGCGTTAGGCAGTCTTTACCAAAGTGGGTTAAAATGACCTCCCAGCCCATTGTTCCTTAGTGGTGCTGGTTTCAGTCATTATACAAATGTCCTGTTTATAAGGTTGGAAACCTGCAGTCAGCTGAGACTGAAGACGTCACCTGATGAGTTACAAAACATTTCTTCCACTAAAAACGTCCAGATGAACAGAATCAACTTTGTGGGAGACTTGGATCTAGATTTGTTGTGTTATACTTAATGTGTGTGTGTGTGTGTGTGTGTGTGTGTGTGTGTGTGTGTGTGTGTGTGTGTGTGTGTGTGTGTATGTGTATGTGTGTGTGTGTATGTGTGTGTGTGTGTATGTGTGTGTGTGTGTGTGTGTGTGTGTGTGTGGGCACATACAGATTTGTGACCCTGTTAACTCTTGTGTGATGTTAGATGTACAATATGGCACATGAGCTTAAAGAAGAACCCCAGTGCTCAGTTTCTCAGCTGCAGAAATGTGCACACGCCTTACGTGCACTTTTAAGCTATCACACTTTAATCACTAATACATTTGATACACACACTGTGTGATAAATCATGTTGAGTGTAGTAGTACAGTTACATCTAGTGCTGCATAAAACATTCAATTTCATTGTTTTTGTTGAGAAAACATACTAAGTCTATACTAAATGCTAAAGTTAGTGTGGTGGTTGGGGACACCAGTGCTTCCAAACAAGTTATTACTTATAATTATCCATGTTTACTGATCAAACCCAGTTAAATGTTGCTGTCATAATAAAAGCTGACTTCATGCAATCACAGTGCTCTTCTGTTTTATGCTAAAAGGGGATTATGTGCTCAGTCTAGCCTTTCTGGAACTTTTCATGTCCTGCAATTTACTCATAAAAGCCCATCACTACACATAAGTACAGTGCCACCTGCTCTGGGCAGACTAGCACAACCTCTGAGAGGTTTGGGAGGCCGGTCCACACTGAGCTAGTGTCATACAACATGCCTGTTATGAGGATCATGTCTGTGTGTTGCACTCATGGTTATGTGTTTATCAGCAGCCTACAGGACCGACTCCAGAATTTGCCATTTTTCATAAACAGCTGATAAATCTGGACAGTGTAAACACTCATCACATTTCTGTTACCATCCAAGGGCACGCTAAGGATCCGCTGCCTCACTTTAACTGGCAGCATGAACTGGGCCTAAATAATTATTTTCTATCACTTGCAGCTGAGACATCTGATATCGCTGAACATTGCTGACCGACACATCATTCTGATTATGAGGCAGACTGTAAACAAGCCCACCGTCTGATCTCAGTCGTACTGAGAGGTCAACATGAAAATGACTGTCTGTGAAATGTTCATCATTTAAACAGAAAACATGTGAAACATGTGAAAGGAAGTGTGTCTGTGATTTTTCCACCCAGTCAGTTATTAAAACCTGTCACGATCTGAATGTGTATTTTTCTGCCACTTGCTTTCAGAGTAGAAACTTTAGTGACTTAAATTTTATTCCACAACCAGCATTTATTTTTTGTGCTCACATTCAAGGACCTTTGAAGAAGCTTACTCGATATCTACAAGCACACAGTGTGCATGCAGTGATTGTTACGAGGACTGACAAATGAAAACTGCTTAAATGTTACGCCCCAATCAATCCCTTCAACACAAGCCGAATATCAGCCCTACAATAGGACATAACTATGGAGCCAGAGCCTATTTTAGTGCTTGTACCTGATTGTTGTGTTTATTTCAAATCTAATACATGTTTCCTTTCAGTGCAGCCCTGCTGGGTCACCTGAGGTAACAACTAGCAGCTTTTCTACATCTCCTCTGCCGTCAGGTTAATCAGAGAATGTCTCTGAAAATGACCTGCGTTTAAAGCAGGTTGTAATGAAATAGCTGACTTGTTGTCATTGTCTGCTCTTCTCTTGTGCGTTTGCTTCCTGGTCTGTTGTTAACAATGAAAACAGTGTGAAATAGTCAGATGGCTGAGTGAAAAGACACCAGCAGAGGTTAAATCAAAAGACCCATCCTCTGTGTGCACACAGGGGCATCTTTGCTGCTGTGATCATCACACTGACAACAATCACTCAAGCTCCACTACTAGCAGCTAACATGAGCCAAGACAGCGCCCCATCTCGGTCTTTGTTCAAATACAACCACAGACTGTGTACAAAAGACTGAGGCAAAGATGAGTCCCAAAGATGAAGAAGTGACTGACGCTTCTGTTCTGGAGAGCAGGGGGAAAACCACCCTTCGATTTATGGCTTTAGTGAAGACTTCCTGATGAAACCAGTCACTCAGTCACCGTCAGGGACCCTGTGCCTACCCGCTCGGCTCAGTATGGCTACATGTGTTTGTTTTGCTTTTGTTCCTGCTCTCTCCCTCCCTCTCTTTCCCTCCTCCCTCTGCCTGGGCAGAGCTCACCCGTGGGCTCCTGCCCTTGGCCCACGCACCTGGTCGCAATCACACACCTGTGGCTCATCACCCGACAGTGTTCCAGTCCCTTTATAAGATGGCAGCTCTGTGTTTCTCATCGCTGGACCGTTGCCGACTCTCGTCAGTGTAAACCCAACTCAGTTTACTCCTGTGTTTTCCCAGAGATCTTCCCTTCGTGTTTCTGTGAACAGATTCCCTGGACCGACCCCTGTGTTACCTGAGCGATTGAGTGTGTGAGGTTTGGAGTGAGCTATCGTGTTTTCTGTGGAGTATGAGGAGGAGCGTGAGGCGTGGAGCATGGACGGAGTGTGTGTGGACTTCCAGCGTCTTTCCCCCCGTTCATGTGTGGATCCCCGGAGCCCGTCATTCCCCCACTTTGTAAATAGATCACCTGGTGTTGCTGTGAATAAAGATTCTTGTGTTCTCAATTCAGAGCCTGTGCATGAGTCCGTTCAGTCCCGTTGTGACAGTCACTAGTCTCAGGTTTGTAGCCGTTCTTTGTTTCACAGTCAGATTACAACACACTAACCAATGGGTGCCATCATTATAGCAACATCTGTTTTATATAAAAATTAGGCAGAGCTGTAAGGTGTCATTTTGGATGCTCAGTCACTAGTCTTTATACAGCTCTGGGACCGCTCTGCTCTAATCAGGCTTTGAAGTCAGTAAGATGCCACCAGAGCACACAGTGAGCTAACACATGAAGTATGTGAGTACCTGGCCAGCCTTGGTTTTCTCACAGACAAAGGTTTCGTACACAGTGGCAAACATGGGAGCATTGTCATTGATGTCCAGCACACGGATGTAGACACTGACGCTGCTGCTCTGACGGGGATTATCTGGAGGCACAGAAAGCACAAAAACATCTGTCACTTTGGGGTTTTGCAACTTTTCCAGTACCTTCACAACCGTCTGTATGTAACAGCTTCACCAAGCTTATATTCAAAGTAAACTTTATTGTCATCTCTGCTGTATCCAGTGCAGCATATAGAGAGAAGGTGAAAATTTGATCAAAACTAAAGAAAAACATGAAGAGGATTTTAAAACTCCTCCCATGATCAGAAGTAATGAGACTCTGTAAGACATCATCTATAACAGACACTGAATGGGGCAGGTGGGCGATATTTCTATACTTGTGTCTTCAGAGAGAATACACTTAAAACAATCTCACAGTTGGGACTGCAGTCACTAAGAACACCACTGGTATGTTTTCAGTTTTATTTTTTTTGTCATATGCAAGTTAGCACAGGGTCAACATTGCAATGAAATGTGTTTGACGAGCAGCAGTCACTCTGCAGCATGATACAGTAGGAGAAAATATAATAAAATATAATAAAATAAAATAATAGAACCAACTCCACCTGGTGGTTCTATTATTTTATTAGCTGAGGTGGTTCGGGCATCTGACAAGGATGCCCCCTGGGCGCCTCCTGGGTGAGGTGTTCCAGGCATGTCCCACCGGGAGGAGGCCCCGGGGCAGACCCAGGACACGCTGGAGAGATTATATCTCTCCAGCGTGTCCTGGGAACGCCTTGGTATTCCCCCGGATAAGCTGGAGGAGGTGGCTGGGGAGAGGGAGGTCTGGGCCTCTTTGCTTAGGCTGCTGCCCCCGCGACCCGGCCTCGGATAAAGCGGATGAAGATGGATGGATGGATGGATGGAAAATAATAGAAAAATAGTAAGGAGCAAAATATTAGAGACGTGGTAAAAGAGAAAAGATGACTAAATATATATGTATCTATAAATATAAATATATGTACACTAGTGATTAAATAAGAAAATCTTGAAAAGAAATATGACGGGAGGGCAGATGGGACATTGCACAGGAATGAGCAGCAGAAAATCACAGTATTGCACTTTTTAAATATAAATATCAATGACAATAAAGTGGAGTGACCAGTGCAGATTAAACAGAGTACTTGTGAAGCTGCAGGTAGCTTCTGAGTGCTGTGTTGTGTGTGTTTAAGTGTTGTGCTTGAGGTGTCGTACGGTGGTAAAAACAAAACTGTTTTTCTTGTTCAAAGTCTTGTAGTCCGAGCAGACAGGCTCCTGTAACGTCTGCCAGATGGTAACAAGGAGAACAGCTGATGTGCTGGGTGGCTGTGGTCCTTGATGATGCTGTGTGCTTTACGAAGGCTATGTTATAATGTCTTATAATATGTAGCTTGCCATCGCCAGTGTGTGAATGTGTGTGTGAATGGGTGAATGACTGAATGTAGTGTGAAGCGCTTTGGGGTCCTTAGGGACTAGAAAAGCGCTATACAAATGCAGGCCATTTTATAATAGTACCCGCAAGGTCCCCCTGTTCAAGATGTCACATATACAGGCATGGGAGCTGGTAAATGGACTGGTTCGGGCAAGGGCAACACATTTCTTTGAGTTCTAAAAAGGAGAAAGCTTTGGATACGAAAAGAGATTTTTAAAAATGGCCAGATTTGTGATCAGTGTTTTAAAAAATATTTAGGGGGAACCAATGAAAAAGCTACATTTTGACATTGAAGCCATCTTGAATAACAGAACAACCTTTAAATACTCACACCCTCACATCACTTCAATAAAGATAATCATGTGGCAACTGCTGATTAGACTAAATGATGTTGTCAATGTTTTTTCATAAAATGCAATCTGTCCAATTTGCAGATAGATTTAAGAAAACAGAGCTTGTATTAAACTTGCCATTGAACATCTAAATGATTCAGAGAAGGTTTAGGAATAAGTGTTGTGTTGCTCTTCTACTAATGCCACAGGATAGAGGGACCAACGGACGGTCCCATGTACCATAAATCTGCAATGAGAACCTCCTTCCCTCAGCCACAATGCTGAAGACAGGTCATGGATGGGTCTTCCAGCATGACAACGGCTCAAAATATAGAACCAAGACAAATGAGTGGCTAACATTAAGGTTATGGGGGGGCCTGGCCAGTCTCCAAACCTCAATCTTATGGAAAATGCTAAGCAGCGGCCAAGCAACATAAAGTATTAAGAGAGTGTCTGTAAAGTGGAGTGAGCCAAAACCCCTCCTGACATGTGTGCAGGCCAACTACATAAAATATCTTACCGCTGGGCTTTTCAGCAGCGCTTTCTCCACCAGGTACTAAGTCATACTTTGTTTGGGCATCGAATATTTATTTCACCCAATGACACGCAATTCATCTTTCAGTGTTTTGTAATGTGTAATATGTTTGTTCTAGATATTATCTCTCTCCATTAAAATGAGAGCAACATGTTCATTTATTTGTAAATGTGCAAACTTTGTGGTTTAACTTCCAATCAGCCCATTCAGTGTGCTATACTCCGGGGTCTGATTCTTGTTGTTGAACCCCTCCATGGCAGACTGTGCTCTACTGCCTCTCCTCTAACAGTTTTACTCTTTATCAATATATCACATGAGCAGTGCAGACAGTCCCAGACCCTGCTGGACTTACTCAGCTCTGTGGCAACAACTGAAATATTATGCCATGCAGTCGTCTCTCTGTCCAGGCTTTTGAGCAGGAACACAGATCCATTCATCGGATAGACGTTGAAGAGGTGGCCCCTGTCAGTGCGGCGGTCGATGGAGTAACTAACAAGTGAGACAGAGAGAAGGTGAGAAAACGTTAAGTTGAGTCAGGTGGTGGGATGACCTATAGCCTCGTCCTCTCTGTGCCGCCCTGTCAAGAAGCCAGCGCAGCAGGGAGCATAATGGATCAATCTCTGACGGAGGGAACCAGGTAAAAAGTGTCACACTGTGGAGATGTGCTAAAATTCAAAATCTTAAAGCAACTAAAGGTATTTTGCTCCCACAGCAGTGTTAATATGCTGCTGTACCAGTAGCCCGAGCGTGCTGTTTATACGCTGTATTACTTACAAATGTTTCTCCGGCAGTCTCTGAACTTCTGACGATGAATAACAAATACTGGTTGCCATAGAAACAGGAACTCAAGGAAATTCAAATTTCAAATTCAAATTCAAATTTTATTTGTCACGTACACAGTCATACACAGTACGATATGTAGTGAAATGCTTGGACAACTGCTCGTGACCTAAAGGAAACAAAAAAGGAAAAGGCTATGAATAAGATAGGAAATAAATATGAAAAATTAAAAAGGGTAAATTTAACTAGGAAGGAATAAAATATAAATTAAGGTTAAAAATGAAATAACTGTACAACACAAATTAGAATGAAGGGTAAATTTAACTGGGAAGAATAAGATAAAGATAAATATATAAATTAAAGTTGAAAATAAAATAACTGTACAACAAAATACACAATACACAATATAGAACTATATAAGAATGTATGAAGAAATCTAAATATAAATAAATATATACACAATAACAGCAGCTGTACAAGTATTAACCGGAAATGAAGAATATAGTGACCAGTGTTGTGCAAAACCAAAGTCCAGAAAGTCCAGTGTGTGTGTAAGAACTGTATGTGTGGGTCAGTACTGTGTGGGGGTGTGATTGAGAGACCGTATCGCCTGCGGGAACCCCCCCGACCGGTGGTTAACTACCTCAGTGGCCTCGCTCCCTTGATGGGCGAGTCTTCCCTCTAGTCCCCGGACTCTGCTTCCCACACTGAAGGTGTGTCAGTGGGGTTAAGTCTTTTATCCACTGCCTGACTATATCCTCAGCTGAAGTCACCAGCAGCCCACTTCCACTGTACACTGTGTCACTGGAGCACTGCTTTCCGCTCATCAGTCTCCTGACGATTTGCTAAAAATATTTCAAGGCTATCTAAAATTCTTGTTCCACAGTCTGACTGAACTCTTCCCACACCTGGGTTTTTGTTTCGGGTACCGCCCAAGTCGGGTTCCACTTGACCTGTAGGTACCTATCAGCTGCCTCCGAAGTCCCACAAGCTAATCCAGCCCAATGACTCCTCCTTCAGCTTGACAGCTCTCTTCACCTCTGTTGTCCTGTGATGTCTGGCTTGGGGATTACCACCATGACAGGCACAGTCCCCATTCAGAGTCCTCAGCCTCCCTCAGGTGCTGTCAAAGGCCTGCCAGACTTTCCCAGCACACCCTCACTTTATGTTTGCGTGTGCCGGGTCTGTCCAGAATCTTCCCCCTTCCCCTGATCCAACTCACCACCAAGTGGTGATCAGTTGACAGCTCAGGCACTCTCTTTACTCAGCTGTCCATAATTCATGGCCCCAGATCTGATGATACGATTATAAATTTGATCATTGATCTGTATTCTCGTTCATGCTGTCGCTTTGTACACACTGTGGTTTGCCCACTCTTGTCTGTCGCCTCTCACTGTGGGCAACTTCATACTGGAACAGAGTCTGGTTCCAGAGACAAGCCATGTGTTGAGGTGTGTCCGACTATATCTAGCCATTATCTCTCGAACTCAGACACTACCCAGCATTGATAGATGGGAATCGGGCAGCACTGGCTGCCACCCAAACCCTATAGATCAGTGGTTCTTAACCTGGGTTCGATCGAACCCTAGGGGTTCGGTGAGTCGGTCTCAGGGGTTCGGCAGAGCCTCCACTGCGGAGGTCGCAGAGGTCCAGCCACGCCCGAATTATCTTGTAAATTTGTGATGACACGCCCCCTTCTGGCCATCACTGGCTGCAGACGATCATGCTACACTGCTTGGCCAATCAGGCCTGCGGGGAATGTAGCGCGCGCAGTAGTCAACATGTGAATGTCGTGGTAGTACTTCGCGTGATTTTTTTTTTAACATTTTAATCCATACTAACTATGTCGGGCAAAAAAAGAAAGTGGTTGGACGAATATGTACAGTATGGATTTACATGTATCACGGAACGTGATGGGAGTGAGCGTCCTATCTGCATGATTTGCAACGCCAAGTTGAGCAACTCTAGTCTCGCACCGGCAAAACTAAAGGAACACTTCTTGAAGCTGCATGGAGACGGGGAATACAAGAACACAACACTTGCTGAATTCAAGGTGAAGAGAGCCAGATTCGATGAAAGGCCCACTCTGCCTGCTCTTGGATTTGTACCCGTTAACAAACCGATCCTCACAGCATCGTACGAAGTTGCTTACCTGATCGCAAAGCAGGGCAAGCCACACACCATTGGTGAAACACTCGTGAAACCAGCCGCGTTAAAGATGGCAAATCTGATACTTGGAACAGCGGCCGAAGGTAAATTATCACAAATTCCTCTTTCAAATGACACCGTCAGTGACAGAATAGAAGATATGAGTAAAGACATCTTGGCTCAAGTAGTCGCCGATCTGATTTCAAGCCCGGCAAAATTCAGCCTTCAGCTCGATGAGAGCACAGACGTTGCTAATCTAAGCCAGTTTACTGTTTTTGTGCGCTATGTGAAAGATGACGTGATAAAAGAAGATTTTTTATTTTGTAAGCCTCTTACAACAACAACTAAGGCAGCCGATGTGAAGAAGCTTGTGGATGACTTCTTCGGAGACAACAATCTTTCATGGGACATGGTTTCTGCAGTTTGTACAGACGGAGCTCCCGTCATGCTGGGAAGAAACTCTGGTTTTGGTGCGCTAGTAAAAGCCGATGCACCACACATCATTGTGACTCATTGTATTTTGCACAGGCATGCATTGGCAACAAAAACCTTGCCTCCAAAAATGGCAGAAGTATTAAAAACCGTGGTGGAATGTGTGAACTATGTGCGAAATAGTGCTCTGAGGCACCGCATCTTCAGTGTAAAGAAATGGGCTCTGAATTCGAGGTACTTCTGTACCATTCTAATGTTCGGTGGTTGTCCCGGGGACAGGTGCTGAATCGTGTTTTTGCCATGCGTGTGGAATTAGCCCTGTTTTTGCAAGAGCACCAACACTGTCATGCAGATTGCTTCAAAAATCCTGAGTTCATTCTCATTTTAGCGTACATGGCTGATATATTCGCAGCTCTCAATCATCTCAATCAGCAGATGCAGGGTGGTGGAGTCAATATCATAGAAGCGGAAGAACACCTGAAGGCTTTTCAAAAAAAGCTAACGTTATGGAAACGACGAACAGAGAACAACAACTTTGCAAACTTCCCCCTTCTGGACAACTGTGTAAGTAAGGTCGAAGATGTGTCTGGAATCGGAGATGTTTCTGTATCCACGGAACTGAAGCAAACAATTGCAACGCACTTAGATGAGCTTGCAAAGTCTCTCGACAGATATTTCCCTACAAGAGAGTCATATCCAGCATGGGTGAGACAGCCGTTCACGTTTGCTGTTGAGACAGCAGATGTCAATGATGAATACCTTGACGAAATCATTGAAATTCAGCAGAGCCAGGTTCAACAGCAACTCTTCAGAACAACAACACTCTCAACGTTTTGGTGTCGACAAATGGACAAGTATCCAATTATTGCTAAGAAAGCCCTGGATTTTTTTTATACCATTTGTTACAACATATCTTTGCGAGCAATCCTTTTCGACGATGCTGGACATAAAAACGAAGAAAAGGAACAGACTTTTCTGTGAAAATGACATGAGACTGGCACTTGCCAAGGTGAAGCCACGCATATCTGAACTGGTCTCTCAAAGGCAACAGCAGAAGTCACACTGATTTGCAGGTATGTAATTTGTTGTAAGTTCATGCATTGTGTTGGTTTTGTTCTTTGAACAAGGTGATGTTCATGTACGGCTCATTTTGTGCACCAGTAAAAAAACATATCTATGTCTTGAATTTGAAAAAAAAAAAAAAAATTCACTAAAGAGGGGTTCGGTGAATGCGCATATGAAACTGGTGGGGTTCGGTACCTCCAACAAGGTTAAGAACCACTGCTATAGATAAAATAAGACCAAGGGACCAGTGTACCCTACCCTGGAATAGGGTTACCCCACCCTGGAGGAGGAAGCTGGAGAGGGACAATGTCTGGTAGCTTGCAGGAGGCATCGTGGGAGTCAGTTGTATTTTGTGTGTGTGTGTCAAAAAGATAACTTTCTAACGTCGTAAAACGTTCCGGGTGGTTGTTTAAGTGTTTAAGTTCTGGTAGCTGTGCAGCGTATATGAAAGGGAGGAATGGGATCTCTAAATTCACTCGCTGGGCCCACTTCCTCATTTGAGGTTTGACAGCATTTTAGTAGGTAAAGGTGAAGCTTGGACATGAATTGAGCTGCAGTTTGGGGAAGGCCTTGAAGGGGACTGGCGACGGCTCCCAGGCCTGGAAGATCCTCATGCACTAAATAGAAATGAAGAAGTTAAAGAATTGAGAACAAGGAGGGAGGGAGGGGCACGTAAACAAGAATGATCAGCTTGCAGAACTGGAGGAACCTATATAGATGACAACAGGAAGGAGCGTGTTTGGAGGCGTGGTCCTGCTCCTGAAATTCTGATACATAATCTCCAAAACAAATAAATCAGGCTCTTCAGAAGCACATATCACATGCTGGAGACCAGCTTATGGACTTTGTATAGTCTGTACGACTGTTTTGCCAGGAATACATAAAGGTATTACAGAAAGTTTATATTTAGAAATGTAATTGATTGAATTTGACTTTGCTTAGATAGCAGGTGCTTGCATAGATGCAGTAGTTTAGCCGCACTTCACACAGCCGGAACATGGTTTACTTCTTCATCTTAAAGTAATAAATTGTTATCATTTGTAGGTAGTACTTCACCTGTCTTCTAGTGTCGAAATAACTTGGACTGGATTTTCTGTTCTAGCCGATCGACAGAGACTGCTGCCTGCTCCACTCTCTGCAGTTCAGGGGTCGGCAACCCTGGGCACACGCGCCACAGCTGGCACGCGAAGGGTTAACTGATGGCACGGCCATAGCTGGCCATTGGGCATACTGGGATGGTGAATTGGCCAGATGCTGGCAGATGTGTAAAAATAACTCAGTTATTTAGAGCTTCCACAGAGGCAGCAGGTGGATGAGAGAAAGGGGAGGCAGGAGGAGGAGAGCCCCGAGGTGGCCGCCAGTCCGAGTATCAGGTGAACTGAACTTCAGGTAAGAAGTTATGACCTGCAGTCTATCTGGGTCAGATATAAACCACGTTTAGGTGGAGTTTATTTTCGTTGTGCTGACTTTTTACTGTCAGTTACAATAACTCGTGCTGCGTGCTAGCTAGGATGACGGAGTTTCTATACAGCTGGGTGGTGCTATGATGTTACTGATGGTGAACATTATTTTATTCATAAGGTTAGTTAGTAGAGTTGCCAAATGTTCCGTAAAAAATGGAATCGTCTCGTATTCAGAGAAAATATTACGCGTTTCGTTTTGAGCTGAAAAAGACACAAAGCTGGAGTTATTCTGTCGTAACGCTGCACAGCTGCCTCTTCTCCTCTCATTCTCTCCCTCTCTCTCCTGTTTCTACTTCAATCATGAAACTGATCAATGATCAGCTGATCGGCTTTTCTCTCTTGTTTATTTATCGCCCACTTTGTGCCAGAAACAGGAAACCAGCGGATGTCGCGCTAAACAACAGCAGCACGTTTAAGCTTGATCAGCTGTTGTTAGAATGTATTTAATATTAATTTCTAGTATCAGCTGATGTTTGCTGGAGCCACAGCTGTAAAGCTGCTGGTCATGATGTTGGTTTGGATATGTGGTGAGAGGGAAACATGAAGATGAAACCAGGAGATGTCCTTACTGAATCATCAGAGCTGAACAGGTGATGGAGAAACAGGTTTACCTTTTAGGTGACATGGATGAGTTGAAGTTATGAGCTGTTTCTGAGAGACAAATAACACCAGGATCCTTTTCTAAGTAGCTGACAGCTGGTAACTGTGCAGGGGCGGATCTAGTTCTGCCAGGGGGGCAGGTAGGGCATTAACAGGGAGAGGGGGGCACACACTTTTATTTTTTATTCTCATTTAAAATGCTTTTAATAAATAATTATCTGAATCTTACAACCAAAGTTTTTCTCTGATATAAAATGTATAGAAATCATACATATACCAACAAGACTGTACATCACTGTCACAACAGCGTTTTCATTCAAAGGCTTTATGGCTTTAATACCTGGGGGGCCGGTCTCTCGTCAAAATGCCCGGGCTGTTTTTTTGTCCCAGTCCAGCCCTGGGCACGACACGCAGTGAGTTAATCTGAGAAGGTGCATTAAAAAAATAAATGGCCGGGCCAGCGGTGCACATCGCACATTAGCTCGCATAGACACATTAGTTGTTCCTCTTCTTAATGACAGTATCTTAGCTAACAACCCCAACTACCAGATTCAACTTGTAATTGGCTAAAAATAACTTCGCCTACCGGTGAGAGGGACGTTGCTAGCTGGCAGGAACTGTCCGCTCAGCGCAGCATCAGCACTACGGAAATGCACGGATACATCCATAGATCGAGACAGAATTTACACTCTGTGGGGTCAAAGTTTGCAGAACTACAGACGCAGCTGGAATCCACAGCTGTGCGTGTGTTCATGGAGCTGCATGTTCACCTGCTAGACGTCACTACCTGACAGGTTTAACTGTCTTCAGAACATTGCAGAGGCCTTATTGACAGTGTTTGGCTCTACATGTCTGTGTGAGCAGACTTTCTCTCACATGAGTCCTCAGGTCTGAATGCTGGACACTGGGAGACCTGTGTGTCTGAGTGGGAGACCAGAGATCACATTAACATGTGTGTCTCTGTATTAACAAACATGCCATATTGGCCCAGTTTATTTTTCTTATCATTGTTGTGAGGAGACCATAAATAGCATTTGGATTTTCTGTTGTTCAGTTCATTTGCTGTTATGGATAAAAAGTCTTTTTTTGTTTCCAAACAGCTGATAACTATTCGCTGACAGCTGCCAACATCTGTGAACAAATATAATTCTATAAAGTTGTTCTATATAGGCAAGGCAAGGCAAGGCAAGTTTATTTGTATAGCACAATTCAACAACAAGGTGATTCAAAGTGCTTTACAGAGACATTAGAAACAAGAACAAATAAAAAGCATGATTTAAAATTGATTAAAACAAGCAAATAAACTAACTAACTAATTAACAAACAAACAAACAAACAACAGTATATAAAATCAAAACAGATAAAATCAGAACAGTAGATAAAATCAGTAGTTAAATGTAAGTTTTGAAATTTAAGCTTAAAAGTGTGGATTTGGTGCTTTATTCAAATGCAGCTGAGAACAGGTGAGTCTTCAACCTGGATTTAAATAAACTGAGTGTTTCAGCTGATCTGAGGCTTTCTGGGAGTTTGTTCCAGATATAAGGAGCATAAAAGCTGAATGCAGCTTCTCCGTGTCTGGTTCTGACTCTGGGAACTGATAAAAGACCGGATCCAGATGACCTGAGGGATCTGGAAGGTTCATCCTGGGTCAGGAGGTCATTGATGTATTTTGGTCCTAAACCATTCAGAGCTTTATAGGCCAGCATCAGAACTTTAAAGTCTATCCTCTGACGGACAGGCAGCCAGTGTAAAGACCTCAGAGCTGGACTGATGTGGTCCACTTTTTTGGTCTTAGTGAGGACTCGAGCAGCAGAGTTCTGAATGAGCTGTAGTTGTCTGACTGATTTTTTAGGTAGACCTGTAAAGATGCTGTTACAGTAATCAAGCCTACTAAAGATGAATGCATGGACTAGTTTTTCCAGGTCCTGTTGAGACATCAGATCTTTTATCCTTGAAATATTCTTGAGGTGATAGTAAGCTGACTTTGTTATTGTCTTAATGTGTTTTTCTAAGTTTAGGTCTGCATCCATCACTACACCCAAATTTCTCGCCTGGTTTGTGGTTTTTAGATGTATAGATTGAAGTTCTCTGGTGACCTGTAATCGTTTTTCTTTGGCTCCAAAGACTATTACTTCAGTTTTGTTTTTGTTTAGCTGGAGAAAATTGTGGCACAACCAGTCATTGATTTCCTCAATGCATTTACCAAGAGCCTGTACAGGGCCTTGGTCTCCTGGTGACATTGTGATATATATTTGTGTGTCATCTGCATAGCTGTGATAGTTTATTTTGTTGTTGTTTATAATCTGTGCCAGTGGGAGCATGTAGATGTTAAACAGAAGGGGTCCCAAGATGGAACCTTGGGGAACTCCACATGTGATACTTGTCTGCTCAGATGTGAAGTTACCTATTGATACAAAGTATTTCCTGTTTTCTACGTATGTTTTGAACCAGTTTAGTACAGTTCCTGAAAGACCTGCCCAGTTCTCCAGTCGTTTGAGTAATATGTTGTGGTCAACTGTATCAAATGCTGCACTGAGATCCAGTAAAACTAGGACTGACATTTTTCCACTGTCTGTATTCAGACATATGTCATTAAACACTTTGGTCAGAGCGGTTTCAGTGCTGTGGTTCTGTCTAAAACCTGACTGGAAGGCATCGTAGCAATTATTCTGTTTTAAGAAGTAACTGAGCTGTTGAGAAACTGCTTTTTCAATGATCTTACTTAAAAACGGGAGATTTGAGATCGGCCTGTAGTTGTTCATTTGTGTCTTGTCAAGATTGTCCTTTTTCAGTATAGGTTTGATTACAGCAGTTTTTAGTGATTCTGGAAATACACCTGACATTAAGGAAAAGTTGACGATCTGTAACAGGTCTGACTCCAAAGTCTTTGAGACCTTTTTGAAAAAACTTGTTGGCAGGACATCTAAACAGCAAGAGGAGGAGTTCAGTTGACCTAAGATGTCCTCCAGGTCTTTGCTGTTAATAGGGTGAAACTGTTTGATGGTGTTTAAACAGTTTTTTGGTGGACACAGTACATATCCTGGATCTGCTGTTGATGTACCAACTGCTTGTCTAATCTTTTGGATTTTGTCTGTGAAGAATTTGGCAAAGTCATTGCAGGCCATGGTCGAATGAAGTTCAGCTGCCACTGGCACAGGAGGGTTTGTTAGCCTGTCAACTGTAGAAAATAAGACCCGAGCATTATGGCTGTTTTTAGTGATGATGTCAGAGAAGTAGGACCTCCTTGCACTCCTCAGTTGTAAATTATAATTGTGAAGTTTCTCTTTATAAATGTCATAATGAACCTGGAGGTTTGTTTTTCTCCATCTGCGCTCAGCTTTCCTACACTCTCTTTTTTCATTTTTCACCAGTGTGGAGTTTCTCCATGGAGACTTTTTCCTTCCAGAGATAACCTTCACCTTAATGGGAGCAATAGTGTCCATTACATTTAACATGTTAGCATTGAAGCTATTGACGAGCTCATTGACTGAACCTTTGGACAGGCCAGGTGTTAATGGGAAGACCTGGTTAAAAATCTCACTACTGTGTTCAGTTATACACCGTTTTGTGATCACTGTTGTTGATATATTTGTGTGGCCTGAGATTTTACTTTCAAAGAAAACACAGTAATGATCAGACAGGCCCACATCAGACACAGTAACCTTTGAAATGCTCAGGCCTTTGGAGATCAGTAGGTCAAGAGTGTGTCCTCTATTATGTGTGGCCTCTGTTACATGCTGAGTCAGCCCAAAGTTGCCCAGAGTGTTACTCAGGTCTTTAGTCCCTTTGTCCTGAGGGTTGTCCACATGAATGTTAAAATCCCCAGCAATAATTACACAGTCAAAATCAACACAGATCACAGACAGCAGTTCACTGAGGTCATTAAAAAAGTCTGTGCAGTATTTGGGAGGCCTGTAAACATTAAGAAACACAACTTTGGATGGGGCCTTCAGCTGTAAAGCCACATATTCAAAAGACTGAAAACTTCCAGGAGATAGCTGCTTACATTGAAATGGTTCATTAAATAAGACAGCGACCCCTCCTCCTCTCCTGCTCACCCTGGCCTCACTGATAAAACTGTAGTTAGGAGGGGTCGTCTCGATGAGAACAGCTCCACTGTTACTTTGGTCCAACCAAGTTTCAGTTAAAAACATAAAATCAAGGCTGTGCTCAGTGATTAAATCATTAATTAAAAATGTTTTCCCAGCTAGAGATCTAATGTTTAATAAAGCCAACTTAAGTGTTTTAGAGGTATTACTTGTCCCCTCGTGTTTGGGAGCAGTCTGTGGCACACAAGGTATGTTTACTATGTTTAAAGATCTTTTAGAGTGCACCTCTCTGTGTTTTGACCAGGCCACATGTCTCCTGTCACCTAAAAGTACAGAAATTTTAAAACCTTCTAGTAAACAGGGTCCCAGCTTCTCCTGGGAAAAGTCACCACTGCCATAATCCTCACAGCCCGGACCCTTCACACATCACGCATCAGACTGCGGAGACAGGGCATGAAGAGGAACTAAGGGGGGCGAGGCTGGGCAATGTGACTTCGATTGCTCTGTTGAGGGTGGGGCTCGATGGCGAACCTTTGGCCGCTCTGGTGGGGGGTTTATGGGGGACAAAAAGGGATTGGGACGGGGGGTAGATCTGAGCCCAGCATTGACCCGCTCCATCATCTCCTCAGTGAATTTCAGGTGTGGGGAGGAGGGAGAAAGGGAGGGGGAGGAGGGTGATGGCCTGTCAGGGGTTTGGGGGACTGGGGAAGGTTGTGGTCCCTTGTCCTGGTCGTTGGTGTTGTTGAGAGAGTTGGAGGCAAATAGGGACCCCTCTTCTTGCCTTAGATGTCTCTCCTTTCTGAGGCTCTTCCTCAGATGCCATGGATGTCTCTCCTTTCTGAGGCTCTTCCCGGGTGGGGGCAAATGGAGCTCCTCCTCAAGGTTTCTGCTGGGCTTTGTCTGTTCTTGGAGTACTGTTTGTTCCTCTTTATGAGATAACTCCTCGTTTATCTCAGCCTTGGCACCAAGCACGGATGGATGACGTATGGAATAAAACAAGTTGGAGGTGAACAGTTTCACCCCTGACTTGTTAAAATTAAATCCATTTGCTTTGAACAGATGCCTGCGTTCCCAAAAAATATTAAAGTTGTCGATAAAGTGCACTGAGTGGTCAGCACATGCTGATATAAGCCATTTATTCAGTGTAAACAACCTGCTGAATCTCTCGTCTCCTCCTCTGACCGGCGGTACAGGTCCACTGATGAATACAGCTGCATTCAGAGAGTTTACAGTATTTAATAATCCAGTAAAGTCCCGTTTCAGAACCTCCGACTGTTGTTTGGACACATCGTTTGACCCTGTATGCAGAACAATGTTTGTCACAGTTGGATATTCATCTGCAATTTGAAGAATTCTCTCCTTCAGGTTGTTGACCATATCGTTAGGAAAGCAGAGGACTTTAGTGTTCTTACCGCACATCCTTTGTACATCCTTTACAGCAGAGTCACCCACAATCAGAGTTTCAGGCCTAGCCTTTAGCTTTCCCTGTGGCCTTTCACTTTTCAACAGATTTTCAGGCCTTACTTCGCTGCTTTTAGATGGATGGTTGTCCGATATAGATCCAGGGTCCTTTGATAGTGGAGCAAATCTGTTCTGCAGTTTCACATTCAGTTGTTTTGGAGGTTTGTTGTTAACCTTCCTATTCACGGTTGTCCAGTCCTGTTTCCTCCCGTATACAGGGGTAGAAGAGCTTCTCTGTCTCGTAGGAAGTGAAGGCCAGTCGGTTTCAGAGATTTCAGCTCGCTGTGCCCTGCCTGTGATACGTCCTCCCTCTTCCAGGAGACATGATTTATGTCTTGGTTTTGCACCAAGACAGTCTAAGGGGGGATTATCACTTGAGGATTTATAATAATGCACAGAGTCTACTTTCTTGGTCATGTTATCTGTGCTCCTTAGCTGTGTACTAGCTTGCTCATCGCCATTGTTTTGAATCAAAGGCAAGGTTGTTTCATTTCCACACAGTCCATTTACCTCCACGTTTACTTCTAAGCGATGAATTTTTGTCTCCAGTACTGCAATCTTCTGCAGGAGGCTGTGGTAGTCATCTGTGGAGAGGGAAGGCATCTTGTTGCTAGTTAGCCTAGCGGTTAGCACCTTTCTAGGCTATTGAGGCTGCTCGGTGCCCAGACGCTGTAATCAGGCTTCAGCTGTGTCTAGGCCACAGACACACGGAGCGCTGAGGACAAGGTAACCATAAAATGTTGCTGTTTCTGTTAAGAACACTCTAGTCCTAATGATCTACAAGTGTCCAGAAGTTATCGCAGGTAAGCTCACACGGAAAAAAGGGGAAAAAATCAGCATAAAAATCAATATAAGAAGCAAAGCATTCAAGAGCAAAGAGATGAAGCGTGTGTGTAACTGTTAACATAGAGCGTTATTCAATTTATTGCTAATGCAATCAGTAGTTGCATTAGTAAATTTTACATGCACTCGTCATCAGAAAGGTTGCCGACCCCTGCTGTAGGGCGAAGGACACACACACCCACACACATGTTTGAAAACATCCTGACACAAAGTTTGACATCTTGCTTTGGATGGTTAAGATTGCCAGGAGGATTGTTGGTGCCCCTCTCTCGTCTCTGGAGATCTACAAACAGGGCTGCATACGCAGAGCTACCTCCATCATCAGAGACTCCCACCACCCCTCTCATGGCCTGTTCTCCCTCCTGCTGTCTGGCAAGAGGTACAAGAGCACCCCTCCCCACCCACTCAGCTATTCACACAGCTATACACACACTATTTGATCTAATGATCCTCTTCTATGAAAGGACTGCTGCCACCTGAATGAGTGTGACTGCTTAGACCTGAGCTCGTTTTAGAATTTAGATTACGAATCGATGTTATTTATCCTTATTATTACTGCGATTTATCATTGACTTTTAAAAAAAATTGTATTGGTTACTGTAGAGGCTGGTGAGAAACAGTATTTCGTTTCAGTCAGAGTATTTTTTGAAATAACATACGAAATGACAATAAACCTTTCGATTGATTGATTTGATTATCTTTGTGAGAAATGTTCATGCATTTTCAAGCTTCTTTCCCTTAAATTTAATCATCACAGCAGGTTTCAAACTCTTATCCAAAACCTGAACTTTATGCTAATTTTACCATAAATGCAACTTGCATTGGGTCTGGGGAGGCTGTAGCTCAAGAGGTAGAGCAGGTCATCTGCTGATTGGAAGGTTGGTGGTTCAATTCCTGACTCTTCCAGTCTGCATGCCAAATATCCTTGATACTAACCCCAAGGTTCTCTCGAATGTTGTGGAATATACACTTTTCCTCTCGTGGTTCCGACATCTCTGCCTGAGCTTTGCAATCATAGATATCATATATGATTTCTGTCTAAATACGAGAACAAAAGTACTAAGGCTCTGACGTTAAGAAGCATCTTTGTCTATAACACAAAACATAATGGTAGCGTGTGGTAAACTCAGCGACTCATGAACTTAAAACATTAAAGCCCACAAGAAAAAAACGACTGAGCAGAAGTTGTAGTCTGTATAAACACAAGCTGGAGTTTAGCTCTCGAGACCAGTGAGACTTTACAATCTGAAATTCAAAACTGCCATTATATAATTTCCTTTTTTTAGTTGGTGTGGTTGGAGTAGAAAAAGACATTTAGCCTTACTTGACAATGCTGCGAGCTCTGTCGGGGTCCATGGCGCTGACTGAGCCCACCACTGTGCCCACCGCAACATCTTCTTTCACCTCATACAGGTAGCTGGCTTTTTTAAACACAGGCGGCTCATCCACATCATCCACGGCCAACCGAACCGTAGCCACGTCTTTTGGGCCTGAGGACACGAAGCGAACATATTCCTGGGTGTTCTGGACCTGGATCTCGATCGTGTATGATGGTTTCTTCTCATAATCCAAAGGCTGCAAAGGCAAAGAGAGAACGACTGCTTTCAGTAAAGATGTCTGTGGAAACATAAAGCCAGCCTGAACAATGGCAATCATCAATGTCCACTGAGGCCAACAAATGCATGTAGACAGATAAATGAGACAACAGCTTGAAAGATACATACATACATACATATAGTGTATACAAGTGTGGCATGGTCATGTAAAGTATCTGTAACAGCAGCTGGTGCTGTCAGGTTGCTGTGGTGATAGTGGGTCAGAGGTTTGTCACTAAAACAGTTTGTATCAATGTTGACACACACTCTCTGTGAGGACACATTTCTACAACACGGCATGGCTTTGTATTTTTAACAGCATATGTAAAACAGACTTAGTTAGCAGGATCCTTAGGAGCTGAAAGTGTGAGCTCTGATCAATTCATTTCAAGCCAACCAGTGATGTGAGAAAAATATCAATACAAAATAAGAAGCCAGTATTATCTGAAGGTGGCCAAAGCTATGGATAGTTTGACTCATGCTTTTTCAGTACACAGCGACTCAAGAACGTTTTCTTTTGGTCTCTATTATAACATCATTTGACCCCCAACGCTTCAAGTCCCGTTTTTAATGTTTACTGGTTAGTTGCTCTCACCTTTCTGACAGTGACGAGTCCTTCTTGTGTTTCTTTGTCAGTGGAAATGTCAAACATTTCCATCCCGTCACCGCTGATGATGGTGAAGTCCATCTCAGTGTTCTTTCCAATGTCTTTATCAGTGGCCTGAATTCTCCCAACGACAGAGCCGGACGTGGACGATTCAGGAACTCTGAACTGGTATATACCTGGAAACAGTCAGCTCCGTCACATCGGTGGGACTCACTCTGGTGACGGAGGTGTCTGGGGTTTTCTAGTTTTTGTTTTAACTCCCAATTATATTCAATTTGTCAATTGATATGAATGTTTTTGGACAGAATTATGGCTGCAGAATAATTGTCTCAATTGTGCAGGACAAAAACATGTCACAGGGGGCGATAGAGTACCAAACCCTGGGGAAGAATTAAGATCTGATAAAGGGATTCACGGGATTCTTAAAAGGCTTTAAACAAGATACAGACAGCTGACAACATTAAAGAAAAACCTGAATGCATGCTAAAGCATATAGTTAGGGCTGGACCAGGTGACCCTGAATCCGCCCTTAGTTACGCTGCACTAGGTGTAGGCTGCTGGGGATTCCCAAGATGCACTGGGTGTTTCTTCTTCAATCAACTTTTTCACTCACTATGTGTTCATACACCACTCTGCATTTAATTATTAGTTATTATTAATATCTGGATCTCTCCACAGCGTGTCTTTGTCCATCCTCACCCCAACCAATGATGGCCCCTCCCTGATTCTGGCTCTGCTGGAGGTTTCTTCCTGTTTAAAGGACGTTTATTTCGATCCCGCTGTCACCAAAGTGCTTGCTCAAAGGATGTCATATGATTGTTGGGGTTTTCTCTCTTTTCTTTGTATTGTTTCCTTGTATTATTTTCCTTTCCCTTACAATATAAAGAGCCTTGAGAAAGCTGTTGTTGCTGATTAGAAATAAAACTGAACTGAGTATAATTAATAGCTGTGTGTGTTTCATCACTCGTATACACACTGTGCTTCGTCTGTGCTGCTGTCTTACTCTGAGTGAAGTGGGGAGGGTTGTCGTTGACGTCAGTGAGAGTGATTTTAACCACAGTGCTCCCAGTGAGGCCTCCTCTCTGTCCACCCATGTCCTTGGCTTCGATCACCACCTGGTAGTGCTCCCTCTGCTCACGGTCCATGTCACCAGGACCCAGGGCTGTCCGGATCACACCTGAACAAAAAACAAAACTGTAATGTTCAGTCATTTTGTTTTTCATCATCGTGCTGACGTGTTGCTGGTGTGAATTAATATGCACGTCTTCAGATGTAATATGGCTTTATTTTCATTCCTGTTTTGGGTGGAGGAGAAACAAACCAACCATCTGTGGCACAACAATTTTCCTTTGGTCATGATCTGAGTTTTTAGGATATTTGGGGTTTTTTTGATTGATTTTCTATTATAGTTCTGTGTTCCCTGTTTTATGGGTCTTTAGGCACATGTTTGAGCTCCACAAGCATTGTCCCTGTTAAGTGGTCTTGATTTCAGTGTTTATTTCCTGTTTTATTTTGACACTTCCTTGCCCTGTGTGCATTATGTTCAGTTTTGCTTCTTCTGTCTTGTTACTCCTGATTTGTCCCTGCTGTGTCCACTTCACTCTCCTGTGTATTTATTGTCTCAGTCTTCCCGTGTGCATTGTGTGTTCTGTGGTCACGTGCTAGAGCCTAGTCTATGAGTTAACGGTTTTGAGTCTCACCTAAGCTATTTTGTCTTATGCATTTTGATTCCTTAAGTTCAGTAATAAAGTTATATTTAAGTTTATGCTTGTGTGTTTGGGTCTCACCCTGTCTGCCACACTGCGAAACCTGACACCTTTTTTTAAGTCAATAGACAATTAGTTAGAGCTGAAATCAATCATATTACAGGACTTATTATCTGACAAGTTCTCTAAACCCAGCTTTAAATCTTTTAAGCTGACATCTGGATTTACAGAAACATCAGTGTACACGGGTCAAAACAGGAAGTTGTTTACTGGAGATCTACAAAGTTTAAGATTAATGTCACCAGTTCTATATGTGGGAAAAAGTGAGACATTTAGCCTCAATTCTTTGTAATGACCAGCAGGGGACTCCTGTGGCTGCATCCACATGTGCATTAGGGTACGCTTGACTGTGGGACCATATCGGTGTATTCCTCGGTTTTATAGTCATATCCATCACATTTTTTATGTTTGCCTACAGAAAGCTAAAATGGGGACCCATAAAATGGTCAGCTTCAAGACTTTAAACTGGCACTAAGGTGATGTGATAGTGACAAAGTTCACCTTTAATCTGTGGCACTTTGAAACACGATCTTTTGATTTTTCGTCAGGTTTTTGGCTCTCAGTGTTGTACTAGTACAGTGTCAGAGATTTACAGTTAACAAACAGTCAGGTGAGTAAACAACACTGAGACACTTGAGATTGATAACGTGCGGCACGGGTGAATCTCAGACAGAGAGACACCCCGAACTGCAGTATTCGTCAGTACAGTGAGTGTGTTTGATGGTTAAAGTTAAAGCTGTGAACACTACCTTATTAGACTAATACTGAAATGAGTCTTCCTCTTTGGTTAAAGTCTCTTACCTGAATATGTCACACTGTAAGCTTGCTAGCATACTCATTATAGCTAAACTGGTACTGCAGTGTTCCAGTGCACATTTTCCATCTTTAAATGGAAACGATAAAATCATATATGTAACTGTCGTCTTTATCTGATGTGGGAGGCACAAAAACGTGCAAAGAGAAGTTGCACTGAGTTTTCAATGGTAGTTCTTTTTTTATTTTTACTGAAAAAAAAGATGTATTGTCTAAATTTATGATATGAAGCTGCAACAAACACGCTCATCATAAGCTCCCTGAGAACCTTTTGATTCACACTGTGAAGAACATCCTAGAAAGAGAAGAAAATAACGACCACATCCAGACTATGATTCCTGTACCATTCATTTAACAAAACACACGATGTGTTCATTTGGACTGTTTGTGTTATCTGCAGCTGTCCACGTTTGTGCCTGCAGAAAGCAAAAGAATCACCTGAGCACTTTTTATTCCTGTTATTGAGTGTTAGCACATGTTTATATTATGATATGGAAAATAATGATGAGGAAACCAGAGAAGAAAATTGATCAGCTTAGATCAGGTTTAAATGTTATTTCACTCATTTATATCTGAACACTTTACAGAAATTATTTGTTATTGTGGTCTAAACAAGTAATGTAATATGTCATTGTTCCTAAAATCTAAGTCTGTCCATAAATATTGATCTGTGCACCTGTTGTGTGGGTTTTGATGCTCCAATAATTCTACTAAAATGATTCTGATGACTCTTCTGTAGACATGTTGCTCCTTAGTGACTTTTTCACATTTAGCACATTTTCATTCTCCACATTCTGTCACTTAAGACTGATTTTGAACCATTATGTTGAATTTATGAGGATATAAAGTATCAGTATTTGGACATGACCCGCACCCACCCACTCACTCATCTTAATTGTGATGGCAGCTCTTTTTACACAGCTCGTGTCCACAGCTAAGACGACATGTGGCATGTCTGTGTAAAGCTTGTATAATGTCAGAGCTCGTGAAGAAGGCCCAGAAGACAAATCCCCAAATGTTTTAATGGCCAGTCCACATCTGACAGTCGGGGCAAGTGTGACAGGACTCACATAGTCTATTTATATCTCTCTGAATCACAACAGTCACCTCACTGCACTTTACCTTTGAAAAGTAAAAACCCCGCAAATGTATCAGCTTTCTCACATTTATCAGTTCTTACTTACAGACAGGTGAAAGTTACTGATCCCATTATGAAATACACCACAAATGTCTCTAATTAAGAAGTTCTTTAGCTGCATGCTCACATAATAGTGTGCCTGTCACTGCAAATATTTCTTTCTGAGCCTTTTAAGAATTAGCAGGTCGATCCGATCTGCCTTTCCTCTCAGTAACATTGCACAATAGGTGTATATTTTATATCTTTGTATCAGACCAAACTTTACAGTGTCGTGCAAGAACCTCATTAAAATGTGCATGTAAGAGTGAAATCCTGTGAAATTAGTCCACGGCTTTGGTTACACACCGTCAGCAGTGTGACATTATGGGATGTGTCCCTCACGTGTCACAGGCATGAGATCAGTTTCATGTGCTACAATTAGCCTATTTAGTTTAGCATTAAAGACTATCTTAAAGGAACACACGGACATTTTATGAAAAGTCGTCCTGCTTCAATTCAAACTTCCTCCTACTTTCCATTTAAATGACCCATTTACGCACTTTTAGTTCTAATTTTGTACGAGTAGTCCACACCAATCTGGAGACGAGGGGAGCTACAGGAAGCCGATAATGATCCTTCCATGTCTGTGTAGGGCCTCAGTCATCCAGGTCATGTTAGTCCAGGGAGCAACTGGACTTCTTTAAGTTTCCAGTCTCATAGGTGAGGAATGTATCGTGAAACTAGGCTGATTGCTGGGTGTGCAGCCAATGTTAACCAATGTTAATGGGTTTCAAGCCTAAGGAGCGAGGCTGCAGGCTATGGCAGCAGCAGGTCCAGTGAATGGACCAGACAACAATTGCAGTGGATTGGTCAGCTCTATAAAAAGGTAAAGGCAGCAACGGCTTTTCCAGTTTGAGTCAATTCTTGAAATACAGTCATCATTCTGATTCATGACGGAGCAGCAAAAGGTTTTGAGAATCTGACTATATGATGTAATAATTTGTTCTCTAAAGACACGTTTTACAAAAAGTTATGCTTTTGTCACGACTGGTATCATCAAGTACTCGATGTCTGTCAAACATACCAGTGTTTGGCTCCACAGAGAAGTATGGGTGTCCTTGACTGATGCTGTAGACCAGTTTGGCACTGTTCCCATACATTGTGTCATCAGCATCTGTAGCTGTCACCTGGGTGACCGATGTACCTGAAAGAGTTGCATTACCACGACTGTTACTGAGAAAACAAAAAGCAGAAAAGTGCAGTGAGAGAGGTCCTTACCAATATCAGACCTCTCAGGAACACTGGCAGTGTACACCTCTTTGCTGAACTTTGGTTCGTTGTCATTGATGTCGTGGAGTTTGATGATGAACTCGGTCTCTGGCTCCAGTTTTTGACCCGTCCACTTGTTGACCACTGTGGCTTTGAGGACATAAAAGGCCTTCTCCTCTCGATCAAGGCGGCGCGTGGCGTGCAGATCGCCGTTATTCTCATCAATGACAAAGATGGTGCCAGCCCCCTCGCCAGAAAGAACGTACTTCACTGAGCCATCGCCATGGTCCTGGTCTGACTGGAGCTGCAGGTGGACATACCCAAGTGAAGAAGTCGTCAACTGATGGTTGAGTTATTTAACATACCAGACAGACACTAGCTGCTCATACAGTCAACTCTTTCCACTTCAGGACACTGAGGTGAGGTTGCATTCCCAATCTACAAAATAATGAAAATAATGAAAGCACATTTTATTTTGAGTGATTTTTTTCTTTATTAAGATCATTTAATACATTTAGTAACAGCTGAACAAAGGATCCTGTCTTCAGTGTTCTACCTATGCCCACAGGTAGAAAGCTTCTTACCTTAAGCAGGTAAAGTAAGCAGGGGTTGAGGTGGGATGTCAAGCTGTTTGCAGAGCCAGCATCACCTGTGAGCAGTTTAGAGTTTCTCACCCTATCAGAGAGTGAGAAAATAGCCCACACCATGTGACCAGCACTGAGACTGGAGAGATTGTAAGAGAGAGACATGGTATCTGAAGAAACCCTCAACTTAAATGAGACAGTTCTCCAAAAGCAAAGATGGTGGGAGATTCCTTGAGAAAAAGCTTTTTACAATCTTTTATTGCTTGCTTTTTTCGTAATATAAGCTTTTCAACATACTCTCTTTCATAATCCTGTCTCTAAAAACATTTCTGCAGATGAAGGAACAAGAAGATAGACAGGTCTGGTGGTAACAGTGACAGGTTTACAAAAGGCAAACAGAGCAAAAGCAGAAAGACCGAGCGTGAACTCCACACCGGGAAGCAAAACAAGAATCTTCTGAAGGCAGACAGTCAGCTGAAAATAAGAGTGTGTTGTGCCTGAAGGAGTACCTTTGCACTCTTACCCACAGCAATAACCCATCTCTCCTGTTTTTCCTCTCTCTCACTTGCCTCTCATCTTTATTTGTAGCTCTTGAGCTGAAGTGGCTCGCTGTCCACCTTTCATCCCCCCATTCCTGCTTTACTGCCTCAGGCCATGTGTTTGGGTGAAGCCTTTGATTAAGAGTATATGACTGTGGGAGTGTGTGTTAGAGAGAGGCAGCTGTGATCATATGTGGTGATATTTATGTGAGGTTTAACCACCTGCTAAATGATGGATTATGATTCTGTATGTGGTAATAAGTTACTTCTTAAAGCATTCACCCACCGCTGAATTTTCTTTAAGGTTCTCCAAGTCTTCTGACATTCACCTCGGTCTACAGTTCACCCCACAGACTTTCAGGGCTTTGTCAGTGACGCTCACCTTGGTGTTCTGGAGGTAGTTCTTAACCAGGAGCAATGTATGTTTTGTGTTGTTGTCATGTTGGAAGACAAAGTGATTTACTTTGTTTTCACATATCATTCTTTCTTCATGAATCCTTCCACTGTGACAAGATTCCCAGTTCAAGACACACTGAAGCATCCCCACAGCACTCCCATCACCGCCTTTCAGTGTGTGTGTTCTTAGGGTTCCTTCTCCAAACATCTGTAGGACCAATAAGCTCTAGTTTCATCTCATCTGACCAAACGACGCACTTCCAGTACGCATAAACTTTCTCCAGGTTGTCCTTAATGTATATGTGTGTGTGTGTGTGTGTGTGTGTGTGTGTGTGTGTGTGTGTGTGTGTGTGTGTGTGTGTGTGTGTGTGTATGTATGTATGTATATATATATATATAAAACACCCAGCACGCCCCTGCGGGCGGTTTATCCTTCAAGCTCGGGTCCTCTACCAGAGGCCTGGGAGCTTGAGGGTCCTGCGCAGTATCTTAGCTGTTCCCAGGACTGCGCTCTTCTGGACAGAGATCTCCGATGTTGTTGCCGGGATCTGCTGGAGCCACTCGCCTAGCTTGGGAGTCACCGCACCTAGTGCTCCGATTACCACGGGGACCACCGTTACCTTCACCCTCCACATCTTCTCGAGCTCTTCTCTGAGCCCTTGGTATTTCTCCAGCTTCTCGTGTTCCTTCTTCCTGATATTGCTGTCATTCGGAACCGCTACATCGATCACTACAGCCGTCTTCTTCTGTTTGTCTACCACCACTATGTCCGGTTGGTTAGCCACCACCATTTTGTCCGTCTGTATCTGGAAGTCCCACAGGATCTTAGCTCGGTCATTCTTCACCACCCTTGGGGGCATCTCCCATTTTGACCTCGGGACTTCCAGGTTATACTCGGCACAGATGTTCCTGTACACTATGCCGGCCACTTGGTTATGGTGTTCCATGTATGCCTTGCCTGCTAGCATCTTGCACCCTGCTGTTATGTGCTGGATTGTCTCTGGGGCATCTTTACACAGCCTGCACCTGGGGTCTTGCCTGGTGTGATAGACCCCAGCCTCTATGGATCTTGTGCTCAGAGCTTGTTCTTGTGCTGCCATGATTAGTGCCTCTGTGCTGTCTTTCAGTCCAGCTTTGTCCAGCCACTGGTAGGATTTCTGGATATCAGCCACCTCCTCTATCTGCCGGTGGTACATACCGTGCAGGGGCCTGTCCTTCCATGATGGTTCCTCGTTTCCCTCCTCTTTCTTGGGTTTCTGCTGCCTGAGGTATTCACTGAGCACTCGGTCAGTTGGGGCCATCTTCCCAATGTATTCTTGGATGTTCGTTGTCTCATCCTGGACTGTGGTGCTGACACTCACCAGTCCCCGGCCCCCTTCCTTCCGCTTAGCGTACAGCCTCAGGGTGCTGGACTTGGGGTGAAACCCTCCATGCATGGTAAGGAGCTTTCTTGTCTTTATGTCAGTGGCTTCTATCTCCTCCTTTGGCCAGCCTATTACCCCAGCAGGGTACCTGATCACGGGCAGGGCGTACGTGTTGATGGCCCGGATCTTGTTCTTACCATTCAGCTGACTCCTCAGGACTTGCCTGACCCTCTGCAGGTACTTGGTGGTTGCAGCCTTTCTAGCGGCCTCTTCATGGTTCCCATTTGCCTGCGGGATCCCCAAGTACTTGTAACTGTCCTCTATGTCTGCAATGTTGCCTTCTGGTAGTTCAATCCCCTCAGTTCTGACTACCTTCCCTCTCTTTGTTACCATCCGACTACACTTCTCCAGTCCGAACGACATTCCAATGTCATTGCTGTATAGCCTGGTAGTGTGGATCAGTAAATCGATGTCTCGTTCACTCTTGGCATACAGCTTGATGTCATCCATGTACAGGAGGTGGCTGACAACTGCTCCGTTCCGTAGTCGGTATCCGTAGCCAGTCTTGTTAATGATCTCACTGAGGGGGTTCAGGCCTATGCAGAACAGCAGTGGGGACAGAGCATCTGATTGGTAGATCCCACACTTGATGGTGACTTGTGCTATGGGCTTGGAGTTGGCCTCTAGTGTTGTACGCCACATCCCCATTGAGTTCCTGATGAAGGCTCTTAGGGTCCCATTGATCTTGTACAATTCTAGGCATTCCAGTATCCAGCTGTGTGGCATTGAGTCATAGGCCTTCTTGTAATCAATCCAGGCAGTGCACAGGTTTGTCAGTCTGGTCTTGCAGTCTCGGCTGATTGTTCTGTCTACCAGTAGCTGGTGTTTTGCGCCTCTGGTATTCTTGCCAATTCCTTTCTGTGTCCCGCTCATGTATTGACCCATGTGCCTGTTCATCTTAGCCGATATGATGCCTGACAGGAGCTTCCATGTAGTACTGAGGCAGGTTATTGGTCGGTAGTTGGAGGGGACCGCTCCCTTCTTGGGGTCCTTGGGGATCAGGACCGTCCGACCTTCGGTTAGCCATTCCGGGTGTCTCTCGTTAACTAGCAGCTGGTTCATTTGTGCTGCCAGACGCTCGTGGAGTGCAGTCAGCTTCTTCAGCCAGTAGGCGTGAACCATGTCGGGCCCTGGTGCTGTCCAACTCTTCATACTGGAGACCCTTTCTTGGATATCTGCCACTGTGATGGTTACTGGACCCTGTTCAGGGAGGTCGCTGTGGTCTGCCCTCAGATCCACTAGCCACTGAGCATTGCCGTTATGGGTTGCATCCTTCTCCCATATGCTCTTCCAGTATTGCTCCGTCTCCAGCCTTGGTGGTGCTGTTCTCTTATTGTTCCCTTGCCACTGAGAGTACACCTTTGCTGGTTCTGTGGAGAACAGCTGGTTTATTCTCCTGCCTTCTATCTCTCTGGTGTACCTCCTCAAGCGGCTGGCCAAGGCTGTGAGTCTTTGCTTGGCAGTTTCCAAGGCCTCAGGTATGGACAGCTTGCTGTATTTCTTAGGCACCTTATAGTGCACACTGTGGGAATTTACGACTGTGCGTGAATCCCCCCTGATATTGGTATGATCCGAGCTCAGGCACTAAGCGACTGAGCGAGGGGGCGGGGCAGCTGCTGCCTGTGAGTGCGCTGTTGGAGAAACGGAGCCAGCCATACTAAGGAGAGCTTAAGTTTGACCAGGTACCAAAGCAAATCATTCGTACCATACAAATAATGTAAATATGACGGTGCATCACGAAAGATTGATATCAAACTGATCACTTGACCCATGTTACGTTACGTTACTTGCTCTTCAAGTGAATCAACAAATGGCGAAACTAAAAGCTGAACAAATGCTATTTTTTTTTTAGAGTCTTAGCTTACGTGTTCAAAGGAGCTTGCAAAGAAAAGTGTCTGGACTTCTTTAAGTTGCTTGAAGACGTTTCACCTCTCATCCGAGAAGCTTCTTCAGTTCTAAGGTCAAATGGTGGAGAGTCCCGGATATAAACCTAGTGGGAGTTTCCCCCCTCAGAGGGACAAAAGGACCCCCTGATGATCCTCTAATCACCTGAGCCAAGGTGTGAAACTGGGCGTGGGTCCCAATTAGGGCTGCTACAAACGATTATTTTGATAGTCGACTAGTCAGCGATTACTTTTGCGATCTGTCGACTAATCAGATCATCATCCATTGAACATAAACCATACAGCTTATTGCACCAGCAGCATCTGCTCTTATATAACTATCATTAGCTTACAGCTTTAAGTGTTTAAGGTATGTGCTAACTAAAAATAAAGACAAGATGATAGTTTATTAAATTTTAATGAAATTTGCAGATTGTTTGGGTGGAGTTTAATAAACTCCTTGCTATCTAAAATATAACAGGACACCGGAGTAGATTCTCACACTTCTGATAATCAGCTGTCTGCTTGACGTTTATTCAGCTGTGTAAAAACTATAACTTTAATCTCATCCAAACAGATTTACTCAGGAACAAATAAAACACTGAAAAAAGCCAAACAACATTTTTAAGTTATCTAAGTGACTTATATATCATGTTTAACCTGAGTAGTGAAAGACGGCGGTGGGTTTGAAAATGATCTGCTGGGAGTCCGGTGTTCTCACGGCTCTAGTGACCTAGCCCCCGGCTAGCTATTGAGCTAGTGGGTAACAGATACCTCCGAAAACGTCGGAGCACTTTTGAAAATATGTGGTGTCCTGATAAACTGAGCAGATATTTGAGGTTTACACAGCTACATTCTCGCCTGAAAATATGTTAAACGTTTATTTTGTGACCCAGAAAGAATAATAAGAATAATATTAAAACTAACTAGCTGCCGCCATTGTTGGAAACTAAGCAGGGCCGCGATGGGCCGCGCTATGAATTCTGGGACACAGTTTCTTCTTCTTTGGTGTTTAACGGCAGCTGGCATCCTTGAACATGCAGTGCTGCCATCTTCTGTTTCAGTCCATTATTACACTCTTAAATCTTACTACTTATTCCTGCGTCTTTTGTGATCTTACAAAGCTTCAAACGACGCGTCGACTATTAAATTAGTCGTCGACGTTTTTGATAGTCGACGTAATCGTGACTAGTCGACTAATCGTGGCAGCCCTAGTCCCAATCAGCCAGAGTTTCGGGTGTGCTCATTGTGAAACCTGGCCCCACCTTATCATGCGAATTCCTGAGGTCAGATGGCCCAGGATGTGAGTGGGCATTAAGGCGTCTGGGAAGGGATCTCAAAACTGGATTATAGATGGCAGAGAGTTGGTGTCGTAAACCCCCGCCTCTGTTCAAAGATGGTCGCTCACAGTGGACATAGATGGCTTCTTTCACTCCTCTTTCGAACCATCTGTCCTCTCTGATGGAGAGAGGACATCTGACCTGTCTAACATGTAAAGGCAACTCGTTCCACAATTTTGGTGCTGCCACAGCAAACGCCCGATCCCCTCTGAGCTCACGATTAGTCCTGGGCACGCTCAGGAGGA
This sequence comes from Rhamphochromis longiceps, assembly GCF_057381845.1. Taxonomy (NCBI): domain Eukaryota; kingdom Metazoa; phylum Chordata; class Actinopteri; order Cichliformes; family Cichlidae; genus Rhamphochromis; species Rhamphochromis longiceps. Next base: position 37,371,606 of record NC_140574.1, read on the forward strand.
GCTGGTCTGCCGACCTGAGGGACCGGGAAGGTATGTATGGATGAAGAAGCTCAGAGAGGTACAGAGGGGCAGCATTGGACAAACATTTAAAAACAAATAAAAGCAGCTTAAAATGGATCCTAAACTGCACGGGCAGCCAATGAAGTGAATATAAAACTGGGGTGATATGCTCGTATCTACGAGTGCCAGTTAAAAGGCGTGCAGCAGCATTCTGGACTAACTGCAGTCGAAAAACAGAAGATCGACTCACCCCAAAATAAAGAGAATTACAGTAATCCAGCCGAACGGTTACAAAAGCGTGGATTACTATTTCAAATTGCTGTCTCGTAAGAAAGTGCTTAATTTTGGCCAGTTGCCTCAGATGAAAGAAACTAGACCTTACAACCAACCCGATCTGGCTTTCAAGCTTAAGCTCAGGATCCATTTTAAAACCCAGATTAACAATCTCTGGTTTACAGAATGATTTCAGGGATTGCAAATCAACATACGGAACAGCAGTGGAGGCAGGTCTGAACACCATTACTTCAGTTTTAGAATCATTAAAACAAAGAAAGTTTAGCGCCAACCACGACTTGACGTCCTCCAGACATGTTTGTAAACGATTTACAGACGACCCATCTTTCTTTTTAAGAGGAACATAAATCTGGCAGTCATCTGCATAACAGTGAAACGAGAGTCTGTGTTTTCTAAAAATTGAGCCCAATGGAAGTAAATAAAGTGAAAACAGGATAGGGCCCAGAATGGAACCCTGTGGTACTCCATGAGACAACGGAGCTCGGGAGGACTCACAATTTCCTAAGCGAACTGAAAAGGTTCGGTTTGTTAAGTAAGACCTGAACCATTTCAGAGCCACACCTGTTATACTGACACACTGCTCCAAACGTGAGATTAAAATTTCATGGTCTACAGTGTCAAATGCAGCAGTTAAATCGAGTAAAATAAGAATGACACTTTCACCAGAATCACATGATAAAAATATATCATTAAAAATTCTTAAAAGTGCTATGCATTGCTTTAAAACCCATCCATCCATCAATTCGCTTCCACTTATCCTTTTCAGGGTCGCAGGGGCGCTGGAGCCTATCCCAGCTGTCCAGGGCGAGAGGCGGGGTACACCCTGGACAGGTCGCCAGTCTGTCGCAGGGCCAACACACAGGGACAGACAACCATTCGCACTCACATTCACTCCTAATGGCAATTTGGATTTTCCAATTAACCTATCCCCACAAGCTGCATGTTTTTGGACGGTGGGAGGAAGCCGGAGTACCCGGAGAGAACCCACGCAAACACGGGGAGAACATGCAAACTCCACACAGAAAGACCCCGGCCTGATGTTGGAATTGAACTCAGGACCTTCTTGCTGTGCGGCAACAGTGCTAACCACCGTGCTACCGTGCTGCCTGCTTTAAAACCAGATTGAAAAATCTCCTGAACATTTTGTGCATTCAAGTATGAGATCAATTGGTCATATACAATTTTTTCCAAGACTTTAGATAAAAAGGGCAGCTTAGATATTGGTCTAAAGTTCTCAACAGCGTTTGTATCTAGCCCAGGTTTCTTAAGAAGTGGTTGCACAATTGCATCTTTGAAATTCTTTGGAACCACACCTGAAGTAAGGCTGCTATTTAAAATGGTTAAAATAGTTGGACCTATGGTAGAAAAAACTTCTTTCAGAAAAAGGGGAGGGATAGGATCATAAGGTGAGCCTACAGGCTTTAAATGATCCACCACCTCCTGTAGCTGAGCAAGAGTAACCGACTCAAACTGTTGAAAGACAGCTGAGCAAACTGGAAGATCAGAGGGGTCAGATGTGGGCAAAATAATCTGCGCCCTAGCCGAGGCTACCTTGTTTATAAAGAAGTGCAGAAACCTTTCACACATTTCAAGTGAAGGCTCAAAACTAAGAGCAGAGGGAGGGCTTAAAATAGTCTCAATTGACTTAAACAATATGTGTGGTTTCTGATAATTCACCATAATAATGTTTGCAAAGTGTTTCTGCTTTGCTTCTTTTATTGTAAGCTGATATAAGGCCCAGCACTCTCTTAAACTTTGTAAAGAGACCTGTAAGTTATGTTCTTTCCATCTCCGCTCAGCCCTACGACATTCACGCCTCGCAGCACGGGTTTCATCGTTCAACCAGGGTTCAAGCTTTGTCTTAGGATGCTTAATTTTTACAGGGGCGACAATATCCAAGACAGTCTGACAAGTGGTATGAAACCAAAAACTGAGTTCCTCTACGTATTGGAGTGTCTCAGGAATGGAGAACTGATTATAGTAGGTGGAGAACCATGCTGCCGTGGAAGAATTTAACAAACAAGATGTCTTTGCAGGGACAAGCCCCCTGAATTCATTTCTAGATAAAGAAATGTCAAACAGAAGCGGCATATGATCAGAGAAAACAGGATCGGAGACTTTCAGATTAAAAACAGGCAATGAGTGGGCTAAAACCAGATCGAGAGTGTGGCCACACTGTTGCGTGGGTGCAGACACACATCGAACTAAATTAAAAGAATCAGTAAGATTCAAAAAGTCTTTAACCATGGACTACATATGTACCGTAATTGTCGGGCTATAAGCCGCTACTTTTTGCACAAGCTTTGAACCCTGCGGCTTTTAGTCAGGTGCGGCTTTTCTATGGATTGTCCATGATTTTTGTCATATCGTAAGACGATTTGTTTTGTGTGTTCCGCTGTTGTACGGCACTACGTTGCCTGGCGGAAGGATCGGGGTTCAAGAGTGGTATGTTAGTCACATGTCCGTCCGCCAGGCAACGTAGTGCCGTACGAAGTAGCTCGAAAAACAAACTTCAAAGTAGCGGTACGCGTTCAGCGGGAAGCGTGGATGATGAGCGGCGATAAACTTGCGAAAAGCAAGTTATGCCCAACTCCACCGGTGGATTCTGACAGCGTGGAAAAGTGTGAAAACATCCACGATCACCAACGGATTTTGAAGGGCTGGACTGCTGCATGATGGAGAGGAGGACACCGCCACGGCCCTTCTGAGGGTGTTCGACTCTGACACTGACAACGAGGATTTCTTTGGTTTTGAAAGTGACAACGAAGGAAAGAAGCGGAGAGTGGATGACGAAGCCACCCTGAGCCTGTTCGTATCCGACACTGGAGAAGAGGACTTTGGTGGTTTTAGAGCGCAGGAAGAAGAGAAAGATGGTGAATGACTGACTTTTCTTCTTGTTAAAGCCGTGTCACTGCACCTGAGCCTAAAAGGTAGCCCGAATCTATTTTTCTGGTGTGCTGCAGGTTATTGTTATGTACTACATGTGCAAATATGTACCCATAACTTGTTTTTCAAAATATTAATAAAAGTGATGTCTCCAAACAACCATCTCTTTCCTGACAATTCCCTTTGTGCATATTCTCTTACATATGATAAGTCAACATTGAAACACCTGCGGCTTTTAGTCAGGTGCGGCTAATGTATGTACAAAACAGGATTTTCCCCTGATTTTAGCTTGTGCGGCTAATATTCAGGTGCGCTTTGTAGTCCGGGAAATACGGTAAATTAAAAGAATCAGTAAGATTCAAAAAGTCTTTAACCATGGGCTTATCTGGACAGCACACATGAATATTGAAATCCCCGACAATAAGAAAGGAGTCATATTTTATCGTGACTTCAGTTAGAAATGCAGCAAATTCCTTTATAAAGTCTTTACTGTATTTTGGGGCCCTGTATATTATTGTGCACCGTACAGGGGGAGAACAGGCTATTTCAAACAGTAACAGTTCAAAACTGGAAAAATAAAATTCCAATGAAACCTGCTTGCACTTGTAGCGATCTCTGAAGATAGTAGCTACTCCTCCACCTCGACCAGATCTGCGTGGGACATTAAAATAGCAGCAGTCCGAAGGCAAAAGTTCTGCAAAGGCGCTGGAATCAGCAGCAGTTATCCGCGTCTCAGTTAAGCAGAGAAAGTCCAAGTAGTGTGACAAAAAATATTGGATAAAATATTGGATAAAAGTCTTATTCGATACCGATCTGGCGTTTACCAGGCCAAATTTGGCCGGAGTTGAATAGTCACTAGACTTTGAAGCTCGCGCAACGTAACGCAGGTTTTGCATACTCACTCCGCGCCGCCGTGGACAGGGAGGCAGGGAGCGGCCGGGCGGGAACAGCCCAGAGCCAGCGAGCGGCACCAGACACTCATAGGACGGCCTACGAAGATGCCAGGGAAAAGGGGCGTGACAGGCAACGCCAGGGACAGCACAACCAAACGCCAGACAGGCCTTCAGTTTCACCAATCTCCCTTCATTAAAACTAAAACTTCCTTGCACAGATTCCATGTAGTTGGAAACTGAGCCCAACAATCGTCAGTCTGTGAGTACATTTTAAATGAAAGCTGTTGGCGTAATGATAACAGCAAATCCATATTTGCTTAGTATCAGGTTTTATGTTGTTAATACACCCAGACTATAGGGGGAGCTAGAGAGCTAGAGTGAGTTACCTCTGAGCGGACTGTGATGTGAAGTTTGTTTATATGTGAACCACAGTTCGATAAAATACCTTCTCTTCAAGTAACGGTGTCATTATTGAGAACCCACAACAACATAAAGAAACAAGACATGGTGTCAGAAGATGGACTTGAAGAAAGGTAGCGGACTAAAATATAGCAGTACTGAGGGATCTGCTCGAAATGTGACATTTGAGAGGCACAGATTCTTCACATGTGTACAGAAGACAGGGGAGACAATAGATCAGTATGTCACAGAGCTGCAGAACAGGAGTAAAACATGCGAATTTGGAGGACTGACAGACTCTTTGATAAAACACAGACTTGTGTGCGGGACTCCAGACAACGGTCTGAGAGAGAGGCTACTGAGAGAGGAAAATCTTGACCTGGAAAAAGCATTAACACTGTGCAGAGCAGCTGAAACAGTGAGGGCACAAGCTAAAGAACTGCTTAGTGACAGCTGCAGAGTGGATGCTGTCAATAAGAACACACACAGAGTCAATAAGGAGAGTGCTGCTGCTGAAATAAAAATGCAATTAAAGCCAGCAAACAGGGACAGAAAAGAAAAGACTTGTGGTCACTGCGGACTGCAACATCCTCCTAAAAAATGTCCAGCATATGGGAAGAGATGCAATAACTGTAACAAAAATAACCAGACAAATAACTAGACACTTCATCAGGATTTTGGCAACTGAAGCTGGACAAAGCAAGTTCAAAACTGTGCACGTTCAACAGCCCATTTGGCAGCAACAGATTACGGCGACTGCCATTCGGCATTGCTTCAGCACCTGAGGTGTATCACAAGACAATACACATGATCTATAAGCACCTAGAAGGAGTCGACGCGTCGATGGATGACATCATTGTGTGGGGAAGCACAAAAGCTGAACATGACATGAGACTGAGAAATATTCTTGAAGCAACCAGAAAAGCCAATCTGAAGCTGAACAAAGAGAAATGTCAGCTTGGGGCGAAGGAACTGACATTCGTTGGAGATATCCTGAGCAGTGAAGGCATCAGATCAGATCCTCAAAAGGTGTCTGCAATTGAAAACATGCAGAGGCCGCAATGCAAGAAAGATGTGCAGAGATTTAATGGCATGATAAACTACATGGGAAAATTCGTACCCAATCTCTCAGAAACTGAGACAGCTAACTGAAAGGAGAATCGAATGGGAGTGGAATCATGAACACGAGAAAGCATGGCGTGCCTTGAAAAAGCGGCTTACAAAAGAACCAGTTCTGAAGTTTTATGATCCAATGAGACCTATTAAGATCTCATCAGATGCATCACAGAGTGGGCTTGGAGCTGTTCTTCTGCAGAAGTATGATGAGTGGCAGCCTGTTGCATATGCATCGCGATCCATGACAGACGCAAAGACAAGATATGCACAGATTGCTCAGCATAACATACGCCTGTGAGAGATTTCACCAGTTTGTGTCCGGGCAGGCCATCAGCGTTGAAACTGACCACAAGCCACTGATAGCATTGTTCCAAAAACCACTAAATGACTGTCCGCTGAGAATCCAAAGAATGATGATCCGGCTGCAACGTTACACGCTTAACGTGATGTACACACCTGGCAAGCTGATGTACACAGCTGACACATTATCCCGAGCTGTTGATCCGAATGAGCCAGCAAACACCAAGATGGATGATGCAAGAGCATATGTGAGCATGGTCGCAAGTGCACTTCCTGTTGCAGAAGGGAAGATGGAGCTCATCAGAACGGAGACAAGCAAAGATGGATCATTACAAGCACTGCGCAAAACCATCATAGATTGATGTCCCAGCTGTAAGCAACACTGCTCACCTGTTATTCAAGAGTATTGGAACTGCAGAGCAGAACTGTCTGTAGTGGATGATGTGATGTTCAAGGGAAGTAAAATTGTCATCCCAAAGAGCCTGCGAGGAGAGATGCTCAAAAAGATACACGCAGGGCATCTAGGCATGGAAAAATGTAAAAAGGAGAGCACGTGAGGTGATGTACTGGCCACGGATTAATCAGGATGTGACAAATGAAGTGTCGAACTGTTCAACATGTCTGACATATCAAGCAAGAAATCCTGCCGAGCCACTAAAGCCACACCCAGTGCGAGACCGACCATATCAGAAAGTGGGGGCTGACCTCTTTGTGTCTGGAGGAAAGGACTATATTGTGGTCACAGACTGCTACTCTTTGTATCCACAAGTATGTAGACTGCAAACGACAACAGCAGAGGCTGTAATCACTTCGATGAAAGCCGTATTTGCACGACACGGTGTGTCAAGTGAAGTGTTCACAGACAAAAGCCTGCTAGTATACAACACAACGCCACTTGAGTGTGGTATGTCACCAGCACAGCTTCTTATGGGACGACGCCTGAGATCAAACCTGCCCATTCAGGATAATCTGCTTAAAACAAAGGAGGGAAACAGCGTGAAGAAGTTCAAGGAGCAACAGAAAGCAAAGCAGAAGTTCTATTATAACAGAGGAACTAAGAACTTACCTGAACTGCATGCTGGGGATCAAGTGAGACTCAAAGACAAATCCAACACATGGCACAGAAAGCGACAGTTCTAAAGGAAGATCAACCACGATCATACATCATTCAGACAGAAGATGGAGCTATGCTGAGAAGAAATCGCCGAGATCTTCTTAAGGGACCAGTAGTAGTGGAGCAGAGGTTGGAGGCTGCTGAACAACCCCAACACACACATGAGACACTATCACCTGAAACACCTATGCATACACAAGAACAAACACTGAGAAGATCTGTAAGACAAGTGAAGCCACCTATGATCGACCAGATGTAATGTGTTGGCATGCTGTTTGGAAGATGATGTCATAGTATCTATGTAAGTTTCACTATGTTTGGTTACTAGTGTTGAACTGACCATGATTGTTGAAAACTAGTTGTGCTGTTAACATTAAATTGACAAATCCTGGTTTAACAAGTAAGAAAAACAAGAGACTGTTTAGGTTTGTGAAAGTAGCTATGTTATTTAATGTTATTGTTTTAAAAAAGGAAGACGCACTGACAGAGGCGAGGTGACACATGTGAACTACAGTTCGATAAAATACCTTCTCTTCAAGTAACAGTGTCATTATTGAGAACCCAGAACAACAATAAGAAACAACACAGTTGGTACAGTATCCCTGATACTGCACTGTGATCAGCTGTGGTAAATCATTATGCTTTCTGCTAATTAAGAGAATTTCATTTAATTTGGGAATATGTCATCCTGAGTGTACCTTAACGGAAGCACAGATCTTACCTTGCCAATATACTGGTAGTCAGAGCCTGTATACTCCTCCTGCAGGAAAAACTGGTTCCACATCCAGCCTCGCCTCACTCGTTTCAGCAACTTCTCTCCTCTGATGGCTGCTTCTATTCCCTCTCCATCTGCTATGTGTGTCCTCCGTCCATTTAAAGCCAGTGCATCATCAAGGGTCAGGCAAATACAGAGACAAACAATGCCCAGGATAATATTCCTCATCTTTGTGATGGAGATGTAGAAGTCACAAATGTTCTATCTTCCCAGCTGGCTCACTCCAAACTGGCAGATGGGTCTATCTGTCATAGTCCTTCCAGTTTTGACTGACAGTGGAAAGGATCTGTAAATAAGTAAATACAAACAAATGTCAATTCTGCATTTAATAACATTCATCCTGAGGGCAGTTCATCAACTTCTTGGCACTTTACGGCCCGATGTGGGAGTGCAGGATTTTGTTACACGAGCAGAAACAACAGAAACAAACGCTGTCTGCAGCTAACATTTTCAAACATAGGCGTGAAAGCAGAGTTCCTGTTATTCCAGCATGTACTGCACTCTCATTCACTACGCAGGGAAAATGCTGAGGTCACACGGTACTCTGCTCAATGCCTGTACACCCATAAGCCTTAGTTATGGCAAAAACACAGTTCTTAGTCACATATTGTGTTTTTCTTTCCAAGCTTTCACTTCCAGCAGGTGATCTGTGCAGTGACAACACTAAGTGTGAAATTAGTGCTTCATCTGAAAATAACTTCTGTCTGTAAACAGGATGCTCAGGTCTAATTATTGGTTTAAATTGACAAAAAGCCTTATAACCTATCCTTACATTTGACCTGAGAGGTGGCTCAAGACCTTTGCACAGCACTTTAACTATTTGAAATTGAAATGAATCAATCAAAAATCAGCCCATTTAACTGAATTTTACAGCATTCAGTTTGCTTTGGGAGTGTGGGATATTTAGCTCACTGCTCCTTGTACAACCGTCAAAATCATTGTTGGTAGGTGTGGGACTTCACCAAGGTTTTCCTATTTCACCAACTCTGTTCATTATTTGTACAGCCAAAATCAACTCATCATGTCTGATGAAGCTACCAAAACTACAATAACGTCGAGCTTGCACTGAGGTGATCAGCAGCAGAGTGCGAAGCCGCCGAGGTTCTTGGTTAGTTAAGGGTAAAGTGCCCTCTCCAGGTAAAGAAAGGTGGTTTGTTGGTGGTGGGGTCACCACCACGGCAGGTACCGTGGTTACAAGGAGCCATCAGGCTGAAGGAGGAGTCCTCTTGGGCTTAGCCCGTGGGATTTTGGAAGCAGCCAATAGGTACGGGCAGGCCAAGCAGAATGTGTCTTGGCCAGCGACTGAATTAGAAACTCGGGTGTGGGAGGAGTTTGGAGAGGCCATGGAAAACCCCTTTCAAACCGCCTCGAAGGGATTCTGGTAAAGTGTCAAGCAACTTAATAGGGGAAGGTGGTGCTCTACCCACACTGTGTATAGTGTGTGTGGAGTGCTGCTGACTTCACCTGAGGATGTCACGAGGTGGAAGGAATTCTTAGTGAAATATTTTAATCCCATGTTTTTCCCCCAAATCTGAGTCGTTTTGATACCTGATCTAAATATTTGAAAACAAAGTGAATGGTCCAAAAAGACAAACTCCTGTTCAAACGACCAAGTTTTTGGTTACATAATAAGTCCATTCTTTCCCCGGAGCATGAAAAGACTGCAGCAGACACAGACCTGCTCGTATGCACAGCAAACACACTGATGTGGATCTATGTAAGTAATCTGCAACTGTTGGCCTGATGCTGAAAAACATACTGAATATGCACACTCATATGTTTTAATATAAATAGTATATTTTACTTCACTTTTGATAGGGCTGTAGTATTTTGTACACTTAAAAACTGATTTGATAAAGCCATGCGCACTCATTGTCATGGTTGGCTGTGTGGCAGGCAGGCAGGAGTGGTGGACCCAAAATGCAGGACTCTTAGGAAACGAGGTTTCAACTGAAAATGCAGCTTTATTGCTGGAACAAAACTTCAACACAAAATAAAACTCACAAAAGCAAACAAAACTCTAAACTGAGGTGCAGGAGGACTGGAAATCATGAACACACAGCAAGTTGCGGGTACGACGCAACAGGGAGCACAGGAAAACACAGGGCTTAAATACACAGGGGAGTAATCAGGGAATGGGCAACAGGAGGGAGACACAGCTGGGAGAAATTAGGCTAACAAGACAGGAGAAAGGTAAAACTGAACACATTGACATGAGACATGAACTTTCAGAATAAAACAGGAAACTAACAGACACAGAGAACCAGAACGGACACTGAACTTGGCAGGCAGACTCACGAGCAGACACAGTGACACCATGGACAGACAGAGGGAACACAGGCAGAATAAACAAGAATATAGAAGAATATAAAGAAACACAAAACACCGAGTCCTCAGACTCAGGACCATGACGATCACGTTGAAGGATCTAGAAGGAACGCTTACACAGCAAATAGTCCACTGAAAGGAAACGTGCTTTTATCATTTATCAGGCCCCATCAGACCGATCGTCATCGGACTAATCCATGAATCACTGGTGTTGTGCGTTGGCCTTGCAGAGCTTAATTTGGATGATAATGTAACCACATCAGTTCTTGTGTTCAGCACTAGAGTGCAGCCCTGACAAGCAAGACTAGTTATCAGCTATTGTAATAACTCAGTGTTGATACAGTTGAACAGAGTCGTGTCAGGTAAAAATGTTTTCCTTTCCTGCACACTGAAAATGCTTTGAGACGACACCGCTGAACTGAACAAATTCAGCATTAAGTCATTAACTTTTAAATGTCCTGGTCACTGTTGCCCTCTCTCTGACGTCCTCTGCCTAATGCAGCCTCCATTTGTCCTATTAGGTTGCTACTATATGAATAAGCCTGAATTGAGCCTGGTGGAGAACACACACAGACTCATTGATTCTGACTGGACATCAGCCATTATTACACAGTGAAGAAACCTGGAGCTCTCAGGTTTTACCGCTCAAATGGATTTGCCCATTGTCTAACTATTCTAGTGTATGTAGGAGTGTGTACCAGTCACCGAGGGGTACGGCGCATGTGCAAACATCGAAGTCAAACTAACCAACAACCATCTATGACTTTATTCTTCTTCTAATATCTTCATTGCTTCTTGACTAAAAGAGAAAAGTTACAAATTCACAGCTTACCACACATAATCTCATCTCAATCTGGATATTCCAAATCAAGAGATGATGAAGAAGCCTGCATCTAAGTGATTAAAGTAACTGTTAGTGAATAGCAGCTTAACTGTGTGTGATGATCAAAGTAACAGTTACACTGGAATGTGCTTCCTCTTTCATCCAGAGGAGCTTTGAAACAGACAGGTTAGTGCTGGAGAAACATCATGTCACAGGGCTTAAATACACAAATGCCAGTGCAGAAAGTGAGTGCTATAAAAGGAGACAAATAATAAAGAAATTGCATTCAGATTACAAGAGGAGAAGCTAGTGGAGCCTTCCTGCCCACTATTACTCACATACTGCAGAAACAAGCAGCCAACATCCTCCTAAAAGCAGACTTCAAATAAACACTTTGGTTTTTAATTAGACAAGCACCAACGGGAATTTTTTTGTTACCCCCCAATAACAATTTTTTCTTAATTCTTTCTACAGATGATAACTGGCAGCATATATTACTAGTACAACAAAAGACCTGCAGTAACACCTGCAGTACATTACAGGATCTTCTCTGTCCTGTCTGGAAGCTTTTGCAATCAGAATTATGACTGTTTGCTTCTCCAGGATGAGTCTATAAATTCTTTGCAGGCTCCTCTTCTTCGTGTGTTTCTTTTACCTGTTTATTTATTCATTTCCATTTGTGTTATTTCAGTTATAACATTATATATGTTGCATGACTAAGTCTGAGCTGACAGGCAGGGGGGGAAAGGGATGGGGGAGAAAATATAATAAACGCACAGAGCACAACACAAACATACAGTACGAATTTATAGAGTAACCCCCCCCCCACACACACACACACACACACACAAGGAAGGACAGGTCGCAGTACAGCCAGCAAAGCCACGTGAACGGCCCTACACACTGAATCTTCTCTCACTTACACAGTGGTAGGTGAAGAGCTTATTGGAAAAGTGTCCGCTACAGAGACTTCATCGAGATATTAGTCAAACCTTTAAATGACAAAGTCCATACAAATCAAACGTCAACGTGGGTCACACACACACACACACACACACACACACACACACACACACACACACACACACACACACACACACACACAAAACTGTCCTTGAGAGTATGAAGTATGAATAAACCATATATGCACCTTGAATTTAGACTCTTGATTGACAGATTTTTAAGGGGAACTTTTTTCTATGAGTTAATCCATCCATTCAGTTTAAACATCAGAACTAGGTACGGTTATGAGGAAACTAGAGAAGAACTCCCAGAATTCCAATCCTCATGGAACCATGCAGGGTGTTTTTTGGGTGGGGGGAGGGCTCCTTCAAGCTCGGGTCCTGAGGGTTCTGGCAGTATTGTTCCTAGGTCTGCACTCTTCTGGAGAGATATCTCAGATGTTGTTCCTGGGATCTGCTGGAGCCACTCACCCAGTACTGGAGGTCACTGCCCCAGTTTTCAGGCCCCTCTTCTGTGGAACCAGCTTCCAGTTTGGATTCAGGAGACAGACACTATCTCTACTTTCAAGATTAGGCTTCAAACGTTCCTTTTTGCTAAAGCATATAGTTAGGGCTATAGTTACGGTTATCAGATAAATCAGCGGTCTCCATCCTTTTTTGTGCCACAGATCGGTGTAATGTCAGACAATATTTTCACGGACCAGCCTTTAAGGTGTGGCGGATAAACACAACAAAATAAAATGATACGAATGAGACAAAAACTGTGGTATTTTGTAAATATAATAATAAATTCACTGTGTAATTGTGTAATTTTATTAGCAGCGTCCTCCTGAAATGCACCAACAACATTGACAGTAACATCCTCCTCTCTGCCCCTTAATGCCCTCTGGTCGCTATGGTAACGCATAAATATTTCTTTCAAAATAAGACGCACAACTACAACATGGGAAAAGACCCAGGGAAACCGAGTTAACGATAAAAACCCTGAAAATCATAAATTTCAAGTCTCTCCCGGTACCAACGTGGGATTTATGGTGTAGATAGCTATGTTGCAAGGCAATGTAGAAAGTATGAGGTACAACCAGTCCGTGGGCCACTCTTGCTTGTGCCAGCTGCAGAGAAGAGCAAGGTTATAACATAGAAAGAGCTGAAGTGAAACCTGTTTTTTTTTTATCGTTGAAGGTTTATTCAAGGCTCTTCCCGGTGAACTGTTGCTAACATTATTACCACATGATATGACAGAGGTAGGCTGAACAGCTTGCTCACATCTCCCCAAGATGCCAAACCAGAGGTCAAGAGGACAAGCTTTTCTTGTTACAAAACGGTTGTGGTATTCTGCTGTTATATTCAGGAGGTTGTGCAAAATGACAGTACAACACAGAATTTCATTGAGGAGCTGTACCTGATTCAAATCCTATTTTCACATCCGTAAAGGACAGAGAGCAGCATCCTTTTTTATTCTCTCTAATCTGGCTTTGATGAGCAGCAGTATTTGCAAACGCAGCATACTACACCCAGAGAGCTGTAATTGGAGGAGCTGTCAAGCAAGCCAAGAAGAAAGCTGATGTTGTCTTCAAACAACAGTTTACCAGCTCTCGTCCTGACAGATGCAGCTGAAAACCTGTCAGAGTAAAACTGTTCTGAATGCTCTCTGCAGTGTGTTAGAAGCTGCTGTTCCAGAGTTCTCTGGAGCCAACTGTTCTCGAGGTCTTGTACAACAAACACATTCACACTGAATACACTGAAGACGCTGAGTCAATGAATCAGCTTGAAAAGGGAGCATAGAAACACGCGCTCTATATCGAAAAGGGCTGATCAAGATGATTTTTGATCTACTCGATCATTAAATACCACTGTGTGACCCAAACCTGGCAACATGTTCAGTCTGAGAAAACACGCACATTTAGCATTGTCTTCTGTCCAAACGCTGATGGACTGGATCTTATATAGTGCTTTTCTAATCTATACAACTTGCCTCATTCACCCAATTAAACAAGCACTTTCTTTTTCCAAGTGCTTTTGATATAACGTCCACACTCATTCGTGCTCTGATGGATGCATCTGAGAGGTTAGTAACACAAACATCCACAGCAAATTAGCAAAGGAATAATATTGTATTCAGTGAGCGGGATAATCCAACTACTGTAATTAGATCCGAACTTTATCAGAGGAAGTAGTGATAGAGACTCTGCTACAGTCTGTGTAGGAGTTTCTGCCCTGAGAAACCACAATGACCGAAACAACGACTAACGCTACATCATTAACGTTGTAGTGTCTTTCAGAGATTATATATGGTATAATATATAATATACATATTATACTTCTAAGTTCACAGTCACTAAACATAAAGTTCAGCACACATTAACATAGATAATAACATCTTATAGATGAAGAAGCAGAAAACCAATTCTTAAACAAACTTCCAGAACCGTAAAGAACAATGTCAGAAGCATCTTCTTTTATTTCACTGTACCTGTCGGGTTTACCACTGCGCTGGTCTGTGACCCACACCTGTTTAATCCTATTAGTCTAACAATTCAAGATTATTTTTTTAAAGGTTTTTTACATTAGATATGAAATCTGTGGTCTAGCGTGGACACAGAGTCCACAGGAATAAAGCGGAGAATATATGAAACAAACGCGTTTTGTTGGTGTTTATTCAAACAGACGAAATAAAAGCTGATGTTTACGGTCAGAATTTATCGTCACTGTTACCAAACAGCCAAACGGAGCGCGCGCGTGCCTGCTGCTCGCGGCTAAAGCCCAAATTAAATCACGCATCTTCTGCCAGCTTGTAAAGGGTCCACGCTCAGCCTGCTGTGGAAAAAACACCAAACTCAAAGTGTTCAAATAGACACGAACACCTCAGCTTTCCGTGTTGTCTCAACCTGTTGTAAAAAAGACCCGGTGGCACTTACCGCTGTGTGCGGAGCGTTCAGAAGGACAGTGACTGTAACGGAAACGGAGTGCTGTTCCCCGCGTGTGCAGCGTCTCTCTGCGTGGAGGCTCTACCAACCCCACTCATCAGCTCAGCAAACTGAGGGTTTACAATATCTGCTGATTGGTCATTGCAGTCCCGCGTGTGTACGCTCACGTGCACATGAACATGAGTTAACCAAGCAGCAGAAAACCATTTCATCCAGCCGTAATTTCACGGCCCGGTTTACCGCATTGTTACAACAAATCTGTCAAATCTGTGTTAATAAGAAGACTCACAGCCTGAAGGACGGCATTACTGAGAATTACTGAGCTGTGATACGTCTGCTGGTTTAAAAGATGTTATTGGGCCCCAAATCTACTCTGTAAAAACAACAACTGTAATTTAAGAGAATATCTCATATAAATGTACAGAATTTTTCTAAGTAAAATAAAAAGTAATTAAAAAATTGCGAAAAAAAAAAGGTACCTGTGAATAAACATGATTTTCACATTTTTATGGAAAATGTATTTATTTTTATACAAAAAAGACTAAAAATTATGGTTGCAAGATTAACATAATTTTACAGCTATTTTTATTTAAAAGATAAAACTTAACTTGTAGTTTTATGCTGTACATACATAAAATTGATACACTGGGTGTAAAATGACACAAAAATGACAGTAAAATAAGTTTCTGTAATTGGGTTTTTTCATTAGTTAATGGATATTTTGTGTAATTATAGACGTTGAATGGGGAAAATGGCATGAATGTTTTTATAATTATATCACATCTACAAGAATTAAGTTAAAAGGTATGACTGTGGTAATTAACAAAATTGGTAAAATTACAAAAAAATAATAAATTAGAAATGCATAATCTACATTAGTCTGAAGATTTCAACATATGATGCCTGCTTAAATAAACCAGATGCAGTAAGTATACACACGTTTCATGTAAACATTATCTGCAACCTTCTCTTTGGCTTTAACTCAAATAATAAAACATTTCAGTGACATAAAAAATGTAAATTTTAATCTTATGTACTGTACAGCCTATATATATTTAAGCCTATAATAAGCAAGTAGCCCAATAAGTATAAAAAGCAGACAATACTGCATATAGTAATAAAGGTGTCAGAGAGGAGGAGAGAGGAAGTCATCCACAACCGTCTGCACCCCCAGCCCATGGACCACTCGGAACTTAAAAGGCTGTAAAGCCAAATACCACGGTGTGATCCGGGCGTTGGCATCCTTCATGCAATGGAGCCACTGCAGCAGAGCGTGGTCCGAACAGAGGGTGAAGGGGAGGCCCAGGAGGTAATAGCTAAGGGAGTCTGACATCTGGATGGCTAGCCACTCGTTTTCCATGGTGCTGTACCTGGCCCTGTCAGGAATATAAGGAATATTTGAGGCTCTATGGGAGTTTGCTCTGCTTTGCTCAGCAAGAAGTCGGACTCATTCTTGGTGGGTGTTGTTCTATGCCAGGGCTGTCCTTATTAATAAATTCTGTTCATAGTTTTCAGGGCCAGAATTTTGAGGCATATCGTATTTAGGTGGCAAACTGGTGCCCTCAGAATCTCATCTGTACTCTGAGAATCTCAGAAGTGCTTTTGTTGGCTTCGTCAGGAGGCAGCCAACAAGCTGCTGCCCCACAAGGAGGAGTTTGTTCCTCCAAATACATTTCAGGAGGTAGTTTGGGAGAATGGGGTCTGGGCCTTTCTCCTTATTTGTGACTTGGCCCCAGATAAGGAGAAACATAGACAGACGGATAGAATGATGCTAAGAGCGGGATGCAAAATATACAAATTCTACAGAAGGTTCCACAGAAGCCCTGTAACAGACCAGTCTGTAAATGGGACAACATTAAAACTAGCATTAATAAAATGTATCAGAAAATCCCAGTGTTTGTTTTTTTGTTTCAGCTTTTATCTTTCAGCCCCACTTTTTTTTTTGCTACCAAAATCAAGAGGCACGACAGTGTTGTGCTTTCAGACTCACCACGTGAAAAACGTCTATGAGTTGTAAACTAATGAGGAACAAAGTAAGGAACTCTTCCATATCCGTTGGTCCATATAGTAACTGACAACCAAAACAACCACTTCAGGCCTGAGAAACACAATTTATGAAGTTTATCTTCAAACCATGTTCTTACTTAGATTTTAAAAAGCTTTAAAAATAATCACGTCCCATGTTCTTGAGACTTTTCACCGGGCACAAACGTTTTACACCAAAGTCCTGTTGTTTCTCTAATTTAAGGATTCTCTCAGGCTTAGATCCCCCTTAAATCAGTCACACCACTCTCACTGACTGCCTCTGGCTGTTTACAGCGCCCTGCCAAGTCAAAATGAAAATCTGGAGTCCTGACTAAACAAGGATAAAGAAAGAAAATTAACTTTTCATTTGGGTTTCATTTTCATTTTCCACAGCATGATGGTGTAGTCTCAGTAAATCTTCTTAAAAACTAAACTGAGATTTAAGAACCCTTTAGTATGCATGGATTGCTATTTTCTGTTGTATTCACCCTCCTTAGTAAGTAAAACTGGCTCTGTAGGAGCAGTGCAGCAAACGATGTGGCACAACTGTTAGAATTTGGAAAAGGGTGCAGAAAATAATTTGATTAAGACTGAAGCATCTTTTCCAGTTTATAAATTTAGCATTTGAATTTATTGTGAATCTGCCTGCTCATTTACCTTGTATTAAAAACCCTGATACTTCATTGCAGCAGTAGTAGTAGTTGGAAAAACGACACACACACCTTAAAGAGAGCCTTGTGCTTGCCCCAAATGGATACAGATAACAGCTAAACAGATGTGGAGTAATCATTGAGACAATAGGTGCCAGTGGACAGCACATTCTGATTTAGTTTCAGCCTCAGCTTTTGACTAAAGATCATTTAGTTTTTGTCATAATTTAGGCATTATTTTAGTTTTACTCGACTATATTTTAGTCAGCTGAATCGACTTTACGGTTAGTCTGCGATAATCTTATGACTGTAAAAGTTTGTAAACCGTGTGGCGTAACTTTCCCCGGTAAAAGCACGTAAAATGTGTCCATATGTCTGGTCTTCTCTTCCTCCCAAGGGTTCACATTTTTTCACATTTTCATGAGAAACAGGAAGTATCCCTCCCACTCCCAACCTGTTTGTCAGCACCAGCTAGCAGCTACCATGTTATTTGTAGGCGATTTGAAGGTTAAGGGCATGCCTGATTGCATTAACAATGAATATGTGGCCAGCAAGTTATCAAAGACAATATACAATGCAGATTTTTGTTACTATATAAAGGAGAAGCTGCAGTTTGTAGAGTCTTTCTTTCATCATTAAAGTTCACAGTGAAATGGCAGTCAAAACTTTTTGACTGATGCTGCTGTAAAGAACTCATCTTGGACTCTGTCACTAAATTAGGATTCTTAAAGAGTTGGTGCTGTGGACTGAACAGAGTGATTGTCAAGACTGAGCAGGATGTTGTGAAATGACTGGCAGCTCAGGCCACAGCTCATGTAGGCAGTGGAGACGCTGTGGCTCAGCTGTAAAACTGTAGGTCTAAAACTGGAGTTCTATTTCAGTTTAACTGTTTCGCATTTAATCTTGTTATTTACCCGACAGGCTTAGCTAGAGTCAATTTAGTCATGGCTGTTTTAATTGTTTAAATTTTGTTTTTATACCCATGGCGGCGCACTGCTAACAACTACCTCCTGAATTCGACTCCACCATCTGGTCGGGGCCTTTCTCTGTAAAGTTTGCATGTGCTTTTAGTGTCTGCGTGGGCTCTCTCTGGGTACTGCATGTCTTTGGACTGTGGGACAAAGGCAGTTAGTAGGGTTAGGTTCACTAGTGAGTCTAAATTATGTGAATGGTCTGTCTCTCTGTGTTAGTCCTGCAACAGACTGGTGAGCTGGCTAGCGCGTACTCTGCTTCGCTCCAGCCCCCCGATGATGGGCAGAATACGATGGAAAAATGGAATTAAAACCATACAATGCATCAGTCTATAAAAGTTAAAGTGTTGATTGTTAAAACTATACTGTCTAGTAAAGTACAGCTTGCCCTGTCCTTTTTGTGGTGTTCTGACAAACTGTGCGTATGATTGTAATCATGTCATGTGAGTCATGTAGCTGTGAATATCAGCTGTCATGGAGATGTTGCAGCAGGTCCTCCTCAGCTCTTCTCTTTGTCCAGTTTGGTTCTGTTCATAAACTAATAATTTGCATTGATTACTGAATACAGAAATGTTTGTTGTTGGTCCATAAAGTAAGACATGGAAACGTGTTCATTTTTATCGTCTCTGTCTCTGAAATAAAGCGAGCAAGTCAAGTATCCATTATGATATCAGTGATGCACTTAGAAATATATATCTAAGGTTAAAAAATTCCTATTTTAAACTGACTCTGAGAAATTGGTCTCACCTATTAAACTGGCAAATTGGGCAGAATCAGATGAAGCTGCATGTTTCGATGTACTAACTGAAACATAACAGAAACCCTCTTCCTTTTATTTAAACACATGGGTGAACAGTAGTGATCTGTAGTCATTGTGTTTGACCTGTACCCCAAATTTTAACTTTGTGTCTGTATCTTCAGACTCAGGATATAAAGCATCTTACATTATTTCATCTGAGAAGGGATCCACTTGCTGTTCAGTCCAGTGTGGGTGGGGGGGCTATTGCCAGGAGGAATTTTTCGAGGACTTCCTCAATCCCATGGACAAGTCCTCTGTGGAGGATAAGGAGGATGAGTCGCCCATCACCATGCCAAGGTCACTAAGGTGGTTAAGCAACTTCTCAGGGGCCCTGAGGTGGATGAAATCTACCCTGAGTTTCTTAAGGCACTGGAATTTGTAGGGCTGTCCTAGTTGACAGGCCTTTGTTGGTGCCCCTGGATTGGTGGTTCCCATGCTGATAAACTTGAAACTTATCATTCAGCCTTATTTTGGACTGTGTACAGTACTGTGCAAAGGTTTTGAGACAGCCCTTAGACTTGAACCGGACTTTCTTGTATTCTTTTAAAGCAGTCTTGGACAATAGTTCTACTGGCTCTCTAAAGGTTTTCCAAAATCTTCCTTGGATGTTTGATGCTTTTTAACTCATTTTCAGTCCAGTCCTTGGGCCTGGCCATTTTCAGAGTAATGCCTTTTTATTAAGCTCCTAAAACTCAACACAAAGCAATGTGATTGTGCTGTGTAACCATGTTTACATAGTAGAAAAAAGTAAACAAACATTTCCTTAACTAAGTAGAAAAAATTTGTGATTTTTACTATCAATAATAATAATAATAATAATAATAATAATAATAATAATAATAATAATCATCATCATCATCATCATCATCATAATAATAATAATAATAATAATAATAATCATAATCATAATAACAATGCTACTTTTCTTATTATTATTATTACTAGCTGTATTATGTGTACTCATATAGACATCTGCAGCATGACAGACAACAGACACAGAGAGACAGACGTGTGGCCAAAGTTACCACACTAACAGCACCTGAAAGACAATTGGCTGACTGCTTTTCCTAACTCTGTTTTTAAGCTTTGTGATATAGAAGGTACAATTAAGACACAATGCAGAAAACATCAAAACAATAAAGGAGCCAGTAAACATTTTATAGCTGGAGTCAGATATATTACAAACAGATTCTTCTGGTCACAGAGACAACATATGAATCATTCTAAATCTAACCAAAGACTCAACACTGTCCATGCACCTGAGCATTCATTTGATTTTTATACCCATAGCTTATGAAACATCTTATGTAAGTTCCCCTCTCATAACCAACTCTAATCTTTTCCTGTAATTATGCTATATTATCATATACAACTTTCTCTGTTGACACAAGGTTACACCAATTCAGTGAGGCTTGGTGCTTTAAGTATTAATGTATTAGCAGGAGTGAAGTATTGCTAAAAGTATTTAAAGTAATGTAAGCCTTGAGCGCAGAAAACAAACAAAAAAGCAGTTGGCCAAAAGCATTGGATTTGCATTAGAACTAAACAAATGAAAATATTTAAAAAATATTCCTCATACCAGAACTAAATAATATGCCATAGTATTTCTTAGAAGTAGTGACTTCCAGGATAGTGAAATGATCTCTAAGACACTCAGCAGCCAGTACAAATCCCACCTCAGCTATTTGGTCTAATTTGTTGTTAGATGTATTTACACTTGTACAGTTACTGGCAGTTGCGCGACTGCTTATTTGTATCATAATGAAGCTCTCCTATCAGCTCAGAAACATCTGGATGAGCCTCTATCCCCAGTCACCTTGACCACTTCCTCTTCCTGCAGGTCACATCCTGTCTGTCTTTATAACAACACCCTGTTACTCATCCTTCCTCAGCATGCACTGTGTTTGTACAAAGAAGCATCATGTGCACTGGAATTAGGTCATTTTTTCGGTCCCCCCTCTAAGCACCAAGTAAATAGCACCAACAGGTAATTGTGTTAAAGGAAATCATACTGAGACCAAGGTCATACATCACCTAACCAAAGTAATCTGACTGAATCAGAAAACAGTGGTTTGGCATTGTGTCCATGTGATTCTCAGCTGAAAGACGACAACAGTATGGATGATAGCATTAATATCCTCATTCTGCATGGTATTTCTTTTTTCTTTTTCTGAAATGACCTTCTTTTATTTCAACCATTGTTTACATGACTGAAATAAATTGAGCAAAAGAATAAGTGGAGAAGAAGAAACAAACCAAAAGGTTAGAGTTCCTTAAAATCAGCAAATGTTCACCCTCTGTCCTGTTTGTTCATTGGCTCGCCCTCTCACTGCTGTGTGTGTTGGATGGGATTACTTGGGCAACACCAAGTTCAACTGCAAGTCAACATATCCATCATTAAGAGTTCAAACTTTATCTTGTAGCTGTTTGTCTAAAACAACTGTGTAGCGATAATAATGATAACAACAACAATGGTGGAGCAGGTCCTATCTACATCGGGAGGTCAGTGGTTTCGCCCTGGCTGCTCCAGTCTGCATGCCAAACATCATTGGGAACGTTATCAACCCCAAGTAACTCTCTGATCTATACATCGGACTATGAATGCATGTGTATGTTAGAATATGCGCTTGTGAATGGATGAATGTGGCGCTCTGAGTGCTCAGGTAGAGTATAAGAATCAGCTTATTTAACATTCACCGTGTGGAAAGAAGCGGCTGTTAAATGTGCGTTTCCTCAGATTGTGGCATGTTTGGGTCAAACAATAGCAGCAAATCAGCTCATGACACTCAGTGATAACTCAATTTGCATACTGTTAATACTTAAAATGACTCATGTGGCTGCTTTGACTCACAACTGTACACTCAAAAAAGGAAATTGGGTGGTTGTCACATTTACAAAAGTCTACTTTGTAATTTGAAAAAAATAATTTCATGTTTCTATGGTGAAGGTAATTAAATCATGTAGGATCTCTATGAAATTCATCAACTGTATTTGTTTTTATTGAGATGATTTGATACAATCTAGAAAGAGTGGTTAGTTGCTGGATTCAGTAAATTCACAAGATCACACAGGATTTCAAATGCAGGAAAATCACTGGAGTTATAAGAGGCAGACAACCACACACACACCACATGTATGCTATCGCTATTTACTGTGGTTTAACATGGCTGCATCATCCTGAAGACCCGGACTTCGCAGTCTATCTGGGCCAGGTCCTTAGAAGATCAGGTAGGCACAGAAACGTGAAGTAAACGGCTGTGAAAATTGGACGGTCTAACCTTCAGATATAACAGAACACTGTTGTAATTTCTCAACCATCTCACAGTTCTGTTTAATCAGTTTTCTGTGTCACATTTATTCAGCTGTGTGAAAAAAAACGCGGGGGATTAATCGCTTCTCGTTGCCCCAGGTATACTACATGATGCACGACACACGATGAAGGCGAAACTGGGGCCGATCACCAAAACGGTCGCAAGACTGAAAAATCGGCTCGAAAGGAGCCAAAAAATTGCACTGTGTATGCCCAGTATAACACATTTCACCTCTCATCTGAGAACCTTTGTTGGTTCTAAATCTAAATGGTGGAAGGTCCCAGGTATGTTTTTCTACCTGCCCAGTAAGGTTTCCAAGGCAATCTCAAAATGTGACATATACAGATTGCGTGGGAGGGACTGTGCAATCAATGGCATCACTCAATGAGTCATGAGAGTGACTCCTTCACAAAATCAAAAACGTTATTTTAGAAAGAGAAATTGGTGTAACAGATCACATTGAACGGTTTGGTACACAACACATTTACAATGCCCCAGAAGGAATGTGTCTTACCAAAGAATTCCATGAAGCTAAGAGCCTGTGATTTTAAGGGGGCTCGTCCGGGATTTGAACCCGGGACCTCTCGCACCCGAAGCGAGAATCATACGCCTAGACCAACGAGCCACAGGAGGCCTGCGTTCAAGTCTGCAACTCTGAAAGGATAGACTTATATCGGCCTTCAAATTCAAGCAGGAATGGTGTTAAGCTCTCTTCAGTATTCATTTTTGTACCTTCAGGACTTTGCTACTGACAAGCTCCAACAGGGATGACTCCAGAGGGACTGCACACAGTGAATGAGAAAAAAGGGTTCCCAGTCATCCACGTCATGGTAGTCTGATGAGCTTTGAAAGAAAGCAGCTGGAATTCTCTAAGTGCCTTGAAGACCTTTCACCTCTCCTCTGAGAACCTTCGTTAGATCTAAAACTAAACGTTGGAGAGTCCCAGGTATTTAAAACCCAGAGCGGGTTGTCTTTACCAGGGTCGTTGACCAACTATGAAACACATCACATGAGCCAAGGGGTGGAAAAAAGGTGTGGGTAATTATCAGCAGAGGTCAAACCATTATGAGACCTTCACATATGTAGTTTAACGTCTTTACACCGAAATTGAATGGCCTCAATTTCGATCAGACTTTGTGATCTCTAATAGCCCTTTTCCACTTGCACCTACCTAGCTTGGCTTAACTTGACTCAGCCCGATCTTTAAAGTTTCCATTAGGTGATAGTACCTGGTAACAGGTATATTTTAGTACCTGCCCAGTAAGGTTTCCAAGGCAATCTCAAAATGTGACATATACAGATTGCGTGGCAGGGACTGTGCAGTCAATGGCATCACTCAATGGGTCATGAGAGTGACTCCTTCACAAAATCAAAAACGTTATTTTAGAAAGACAAATTGGTGTCACACATAACATTGAAAGGTTGGGCACACAACACTTTTACAATGTCCCAGAAGGAATGTGTCTTACCAAAGAATTCCATGAAGCTAAGAGGTTCTGATTTTAAGGGGGCTCGTCCGGGATTTGAACCCGGGACCTCTCGCACCCAAAGCGAGAATCATACGCCTAGACCAACGAGCCACAGGAAGCCTGCGTTTAAGTCTGCAACTCTGAAAGGATAGACTTAAATCGGCCTTCAAATTCAAGCAGGAATGTTTTTAAGCTCTTTTCAGTATTCATTTTTGTACCTTCAGGCCTTTGCTACTGACAAGCTCCAACAGGGATGACTCCAGAGGGACTGCACACAGTGAATGAGAAAAAAGGGTTCCCAGTCATCCACGTCATGGTAGTCTGATGAGCTTTGAAAGAAAGCAGCTGGAATTCTCTAAGTGCCTTGAAGACCTTTCACCTCTCCTCTGAGAACCTTCGTTAGATCTAAAACTAAACGTTGGAGAGTCCCAGGTATTTAAAACCCAGAGCGGGTTGTCTTTACCAGGGTCGTTGACCAACTATGAAACACATCACATGAGCCAAGGGGTGGAAAAAAGGTGTGGGTAATTATCAGCAGAGGTCAAACCATTATGAGACCTTCACATATGTAGTTTAACGTCTTTACACCGAAATTGAATGGCCTCAATTTCGATCAGACTTTGTGATCTCTAATAGCCCTTTTCCACTTGCACCTACCTAGCTTGGCTTAACTTGACTCAGCTCGATCTTTAAAGTTTCCATTAGGTGATAGTACCTGGTTACAGGTATTTTTTTAGTACCTGCCCAGTAAGGTTTCCAAGGCAATCTCAAAATGTGACATATACCGATTGCGTGGCAGGGACTGTGCAGTCAATGGCATCACTCAATGAGTCATGAGAGTGACTCTTTCACAAAATCAAAAAGGTTATTTTAGAAAGACAAATTGGTGTCACACATAACATTGAAAGGTTGGGCACACAACACTTTTACAATGCCCCAGAAGGAATGTGTCTTACCAAAGAATTCCATGAAGCTAAGAGGTTCTGATTTTAAGGGGGCTCGTCCGGGATTTGAACCCGGGACCTCTCGCACCCTAAGCGAGAATCATACGCCTAGACCAACGAGCCACAGGAAGCCTGCGTTTAAGTCTGCAACTCTGAAAGGATAGACTTAAATCGGCCTTCAAATTCAAGCAGGAATGTTTTTAAGCTCTTTTCAGTATTCATTTTTGTACCTTCAGGCCTTTGCTACTGACAAGCTCCAACAGGGATGACTCCAGAGGGACTGCACACAGTGAATGAGAAAAAAGGGTTCCCAGTCATCCACGTCATGGTAGTCTGATGAGCTTTGAAAGAAAGCAGCTGGAATTCTCTAAGTGCCTTGAAGACCTTTCACCTCTCCTCTGAGAACCTTCGTTAGATCTAAAACTAAACGTTGGAGAGTCCCAGGTATTTAAACCCCAGAGGTGGTTGTCTTTACCAGGGTCGTTGACCAACTATGAAACACATCACATGAGCCAAGGGGTGGAAAAAAGGCGTGGGTGATTATCAGCAGAGGTTTCAGGTGAAACCATTATGAGACCTTCACATATGTAGTTTAACGTCTTTACACCGAAATTGAATGGCCTCAATTTCGATCAGACTTTGTGATCTCTAATAGCCCTTTTCCACTTGCACCTACCTAGCTTGGCTTAACTTGACTCAGCCCGATCTTTAAAGTTTCCATTAGGTGATAGTACCTGGTTACAGGTATTTTTTTAGTACCTGCCCAGTAAGGTTTCCAAGGCAATCTCAAAATGTGACATATACCGATTGCGTGGCAGGGACTGTGCAGTCAATGGCATCACTCAATGAGTCATGAGAGTGACTCTTTCACAAAATCAAAAAGGTTATTTTAGAAAGACAAATTGGTGTCACAGATCACATTGAAAGGTTTGGCACACAACACATTTACAATGCCCCAGAAGGAATGTGTCTTAGCAAAGAATTCCATGAAGCTTAGAGCTTGTGATTTTAAGGGGGCTCGTCCGGGATTTGAACCCGGTACCTCTCGCACCCGAAGCGAGAATCATACGCCTAGACCAACGAGCCACAGGAAGCCTGCGTTCAAGTCTGGAACTCTGAAAGGATAGACTTAAATCGGCCTTCAAATTCAAGCAGGAATGTTTTTAAGCTCTCTTCAGTATTCCTTTTTGTACCTTCAGGCCTTTGCTACTGACAAGCTCCAACAGGGATGACTCCAGAGGGACTGCACACAGTAAATGAGAAAAAAGGGTTCCCAGTCATCCACGTCATGGTAGTCTGATGAGCTTTGAAAGAAAGCAGCTGGAATTCTCTAAGTGCCTTGAAGACCTTTCACCTCTCCTCTGAGAACCTTCGTTAGATCTAAAACTAAACGTTGGAGAGTCCCAGGTATTTAAAACCCAGAGCGGGTTGTCTTTACCAGGGTCGTTGAACAACTATGAAACACATCACATGAGCCAAGGGTGGAAAAAGGCGTGGGTAATTATCAGCAGAGGTTTCAGGTGAAACCATTATGAGACCTTCACATATGTAGTTTAACGTCTTTACACCGAAATTGAATGGCCTCAATTTCGATCAGACTTTGTGATCTCTAATAGCCCTTTTCCACTTGCACCTACCTAGCTTGGCTTAACTTGACTCAGCCCGATCTTTAAAGTTTCCATTAGGTGATAGTACCTGGTAACAGGTATATTTTAGTACCTGCCCAGTAAGGTTTCCAAGGCAATCTCAAAATGTGACATATACAGATTGCGTGGCAGGGACTGTGCAGTCAATGGCATCACTCAATGGGTCATGAGAGTGACTCCTTCACAAAATCAAAAAGGTTATTTTAGAAAGACAAATTGGTGTCACACATAACATTGAAAGGTTGGGCAAACAACACTTTTACAATGCCCCAGAAGGAATGTGTCTTACCAAAGAATTCCATGAAGCTAAGAGGTTCTGATTTTAAGGGGGCTCGTCCGGGATTTGAACCCGGGACCTCTCGCACCCTAAGCGAGAATCATACGCCTACACCAACGAGCCACAGGAAGCCTGCGTTTAAGTCTGCAACTCTGAAAGGATAGACTTAAATCGGCCTTCAAATTCAAGCAGGAATGTTTTTAAGCTCTCTTCAGTATTCATTTTTGTACCTTCAGGCCTTTGCTACTGACAAGCTCCAACAGGGATGACTCCAGAGGGACTGCACACAGTGAATGAGAAAAAAGGGTTCCCAGTCATCCACGTCATGGTAGTCTGATGAGCTTTGAAAGAAAGCAGCTGGAATTCTCTAAGTGCCTTGAAGACCTTTCACCTCTCCTCTGAGAACCTTCGTTAGATCTAAAACTAAACGTTGGAGAGTCCCAGGTATTTAAAACCCAGAGCGGGTTGTCTTTACCAGGGTCGTTGACCAACTATGAAACACATCACATGAGCCAAGGGGTGGAAAAAAGGTGTGGGTAATTATCAGCAGAGGTCAAACCATTATGAGACCTTCACATATGTAGTTTAACGTCTTTACACCGAAATTGAATGGCCTCAATTTCGATCAGACTTTGTGATCTCTAATAGCCCTTTTCCACTTGCACCTACCTAGCTTGGCTTAACTTGACTCAGCTCGATCTTTAAAGTTTCCATTAGGTGATAGTACCTGGTTACAGGTATTTTTTTAGTACCTGCCCAGTAAGGTTTCCAAGGCAATCTCAAAATGTGACATATACCGATTGCGTGGCAGGGACTGTGCAGTCAATGGCATCACTCAATGAGTCATGAGAGTGACTCTTTCACAAAATCAAAAACGTTATTTTAGAAAGACAAATTGGTGTCACACATAACATTGAAAGGTTTGGCACACAACACATTTACAATGCCCCAGAAGGAATGTGTCTTAACAAAGAATTCCATGAAGCTAAGAGGTTCTGATTTTAAGGGGGCTCGTCCGGGATTTGAACCCGGGACCTCTCGCACCCAAAGCGAGAATCATACGCCTAGACCAACGAGCCACAGGAAGCCTGCGTTTAAGTCTGCAACTCTGAAAGGATAGACTTAAATCGGCCTTCAAATTCAAGCAGGAATGTTTTTAAGCTCTTTTCAGTATTCATTTTTGTACCTTCAGGCCTTTGCTACTGACAAGCTCCAACAGGGATGACTCCAGAGGGACTGCACACAGTGAATGAGAAAAAAGGGTTCCCAGTCATCCACGTCATGGTAGTCTGATGAGCTTTGAAAGAAAGCAGCTGGAATTCTCTAAGTGCCTTGAAGACCTTTCACCTCTCCTCTGAGAACCTTCGTTAGATCTAAAACTAAACGTTGGAGAGTCCCAGGTATTTAAACCCCAGAGGGGGTTGTCTTTACCAGGGTCGTTGACCAACTATGAAACACATCACATGAGCCAAGGGGTGGAAAAAAGGTGTGGGTAATTATCAGCAGAGTTTTCAGGTGAAACCATTATGAGACCTTCACATATGTAGTTTAACGTCTTTACACCGAAATTGAATGGCCTCAATTTCGATCAGACCTTGTGATCTCTAATAGCCCTTTTCCACTTGCACCTACCTAGCTTGGCTTAACTTGACTCAGCCCGATCTTTAAAGTTTCCATTAGGTGATAGTACCTGGTAACAGGTATATTTTAGTACCTGCCCAGTAAGGTTTCCAAGGCAATCTCAAAATGTGACATATACAGATTGCGTGGCAGGGACTGTGCAGTCAATGGCATCACTCAATGGGTCATGAGAGTGACTCCGTCACAAAATCAAAAAGGTTATTTTAGAAAGACAAATTGGTGTCACACATAACATTGAAAGGTTGGGCACACAACACTTTTACAATGCCCCAGAAGGAATGTGTCTTACCAAAGAATTCCATGAAGCTAAGAGGTTCTGATTTTAAGGGGGCTCGTCCGGGATTTGAACCCGGGACCTCTCGCACCCTAAGCGAGAATCATACGCCTAGACCAACGAGCCACAGGAAGCCTGCGTTTAAGTCTGCAACTCTGAAAGGATAGACTTAAATCGGCCTTCAAATTCAAGCAGGAATGTTTTTAAGCTCTCTTCAGTATTCATTTTTGTACCTTCAGGCCTTTGCTACTGACAAGCTCCAACAGGGATGACTCCAGAGGGACTGCACACAGTGAATGAGAAAAAAGGGTTCCCAGTCATCCACGTCATGGTAGTCTGATGAGCTTTGAAAGAAAGCAGCTGGAATTCTCTAAGTGCCTTGAAGACCTTTCACCTCTCCTCTGAGAACCTTCGTTAGATCTAAAACTAAACGTTGGAGAGTCCCAGGTATTTAAAACCCAGAGCGGGTTGTCTTTACCAGGGTCGTTGACCAACTATGAAACACATCACATGAGCCAAGGGGTGGAAAAAAGGCGTGGGTGATTATCAGCAGAGGTTTCAGGTGAAACCATTATGAGACCTTCACATATGTAGTTTAACGTCTTTACACCGAAATTGAATGGCCTCAATTTTGATCAGACTTTGTGATCTCTAATAGCCCTTTTCCACTTGCACCTACCTAGCTTGGCTTAACTTGACTCAGCCCGATCTTTAAAGTTTCCATTAGGTGATAGTACCTGGTAACAGGTATATTTTAGTACCTGCCCAGTAAGGTTTCCAAGGCAATCTCAAAATGTGACATATACAGATTGCGTGGCAGGGACTGTGCAGTCAATGGCATCACTCAATGGGTCATGAGAGTGACTCCTTCACAAAATCAAAAACGTTATTTTAGAAAGACAAATTGGTGTCACACATAACATTGAAAGGTTGGGCACACAACACTTTTACAATGTCCCAGAAGGAATGTGTCTTACCAAAGAATTCCATGAAGCTAAGAGGTTCTGATTTTAAGGGGGCTCGTCCGGGATTTGAACCCGGGACCTCTCGCACCCTAAGCGAGAATCATACGCCTAGACCAACGAGCCACAGGAAGCCTGCGTTTAAGTCTGCAACTCTGAAAGGATAGACTTAAATCGGCCTTCAAATTCAAGCAGGAATGTTTTTAAGCTCTTTTCAGTATTCATTTTTGTACCTTCAGGCCTTTGCTACTGACAAGCTCCAACAGGGATGACTCCAGAGGGACTGCACACAGTGAATGAGAAAAAAGGGTTCCCAGTCATCCACGTCATGGTAGTCTGATGAGCTTTGAAAGAAAGCAGCTGGAATTCTCTAAGTGCCTTGAAGACCTTTCACCTCTCCTCTGAGAACCTTCGTTAGATCTAAAACTAAACGTTGGAGAGTCCCAGGTATTTAAACCCCAGAGGGGGTTGTCTTTACCAGGGTCGTTGACCAACTATGAAACACATCACATGAGCCAAGGGGTGGAAAAAAGGCGTGGGTGATTATCAGCAGAGGTTTCAGGTGAAACCATTATGAGACCTTCACATATGTAGTTTAACGTCTTTACACCGAAATTGAATGGCCTCAATTTCGATCAGACTTTGTGATCTCTAATAGCCCTTTTCCACTTGCACCTACCTAGCTTGGCTTAACTTGACTCAGCCCGATCTTTAAAGTTTCCATTAGGTGATAGTACCTGGTAACAGGTATATTTTAGTACCTGCCCAGTAAGGTTTCCAAGGCAATCTCAAAATGTGACATATACAGATTGCGTGGCAGGGACTGTGCAGTCAATGGCATCACTCAATGAGTCATGAGAGTGACTCTTTCACAAAATCAAAAAGGTTATTTTAGAAAGACAAATTGGTGTCACAGATCACATTGAAAGGTTTGGCACCCAACACATTTACAATGCCCCAGAAGGAATGTGTCTTAGCAAAGAATTCCATGAAGCTTAGAGCTTGTGATTTTAAGGGGGCTCGTCCGGGATTTGAACCCGGGACCTGAACCCGGGACCTCTCGCACCCGAAGCGAGAATCATACGCCTAGACCAACGAGCCACAGGAGGCCTGCGTTCAAGTCTGGAACTCTGAAAGGATAGACTTAAATCGGCCTTCAAATTCAAGCAGGAATGTTTTTAAGCTCTCTTCAGTATTCCTTTTTGTACCTTCAGGCCTTTGCTACTGACAAGCTCCAACAGGGATGACTCCAGAGGGACTGCACACAGTAAATGAGAAAAAAGGGTTCCCAGTCATCCACGTCATGGTAGTCTGATGAGCTTTGAAAGAAAGCAGCTGGAATTCTCTAAGTGCCTTGAAGACCTTTCACCTCTCCTCTGAGAACCTTCGTTAGATCTAAAACTAAACGTTGGAGAGTCCCAGGTATTTAAAACCCAGAGCGGGTTGTCTTTACCAGGGTCGTTGAACAACTATGAAACACATCACATGAGCCAAGGGGTGGAAAAAAGGTGTGGGTAATTATCAGCAGAGGTCAAACCATTATGAGACCTTCACATATGTAGTTTAACGTCTTTACACCGAAATTGAATGGCCTCAATTTCGATCAGACTTTGTGATCTCTAATAGCCCTTTTCCACTTGCACCTACCTAGCTTGGCTTAACTTGACTCAGCTCGATCTTTAAAGTTTCCATTAGGTGATAGTACCTGGTTACAGGTATTTTTTTAGTACCTGCCCAGTAAGGTTTCCAAGGCAATCTCAAAATGTGACATATACCGATTGCGTGGCAGGGACTGTGCAGTCAATGGCATCACTCAATGAGTCATGAGAGTGACTCTTTCACAAAATCAAAAACGTTATTTTAGAAAGACAAATTGGTGTCACACATAACATTGAAAGGTTTGGCACACAACACATTTACAATGCCCCAGAAGGAATGTGTCTTAACAAAGAATTCCATGAAGCTAAGAGGTTCTGATTTTAAGGGGGCTCGTCCGGGATTTGAACCCGGGACCTCTCGCACCCTAAGCGAGAATCATACGCCTAGACCAACGAGCCACAGGAAGCCTGCGTTTAAGTCTGCAACTCTGAAAGGATAGACTTAAATCGGCCTTCAAATTCAAGCAGGAATGTTTTTAAGCTCTTTTCAGTATTCATTTTTGTACCTTCAGGCCTTTGCTACTGACAAGCTCCAACAGGGATGACTCCAGAGGGACTGCACACAGTGAATGAGAAAAAAGGGTTCCCAGTCATCCACGTCATGGTAGTCTGATGAGCTTTGAAAGAAAGCAGCTGGAATTCTCTAAGTGCCTTGAAGACCTTTCACCTCTCCTCTGAGAACCTTCGTTAGATCTAAAACTAAACGTTGGAGAGTCCCAGGTATTTAAAACCCAGAGCGGGTTGTCTTTACCAGGGTCGTTGACCAACTATGAAACACATCACATGAGCCAAGGGGTGGAAAAAAGGTGTGGGTAATTATCAGCAGAGGTCAAACCATTATGAGACCTTCACATATGTAGTTTAACGTCTTTACACCGAAATTGAATGGCCTCAATTTCGATCAGACTTTGTGATCTCTAATAGCCCTTTTCCACTTGCACCTACCTAGCTTGGCTTAACTTGACTCAGCCCGATCTTTAAAGTTTCCATTAGGTGATAGTACCTGGTAACAGGTATATTTTAGTACCTGCCCAGTAAGGTTTCCAAGGCAATCTCAAAATGTGACATATACAGATTGCGTGGCAGGGACTGTGCAGTCAATGGCATCACTCAATGAGTCATGAGAGTGACTCTTTCACAAAATCAAAAAGGTTATTTTAGAAAGACAAATTGGTGTCACACATAACATTGAAAGGTTGGGCACACAACACTTTTACAATGCCCCAGAAGGAATGTGTCTTACCAAAGAATTCCATGAAGCTAAGAGGTTCTGATTTTAAGGGGGCTCGTCCGGGATTTGAACCCGGGACCTCTCGCACCCTAAGCGAGAATCATACGCCTAGACCAACGAGCCACAGGAAGCCTGCGTTTAAGTCTGCAACTCTGAAAGGATAGACTTAAATCGGCCTTCAAATTCAAGCAGGAATGTTTTTAAGCTCTTTTCAGTATTCATTTTTGTACCTTCAGGCCTTTGCTACTGACAAGCTCCAACAGGGATGACTCCAGAGGGACTGCACACAGTGAATGAGAAAAAAGGGTTCCCAGTCATCCACGTCATGGTAGTCTGATGAGCTTTGAAAGAAAGCAGCTGGAATTCTCTAAGTGCCTTGAAGACCTTTCACCTCTCCTCTGAGAACCTTCGTTAGATCTAAAACTAAACGTTGGAGAGTCCCAGGTATTTAAAACCCAGAGCGGGTTGTCTTTACCAGGGTCGTTGACCAACTATGAAACACATCACATGAGCCAAGGGGTGGAAAAAAGGTGTGGGTAATTATCAGCAGAGGTCAAACCATTATGAGACCTTCACATATGTAGTTTAACGTCTTTACACCGAAATTGAATGGCCTCAATTTCGATCAGACTTTGTGATCTCTAATAGCCCTTTTCCACTTGCACCTACCTAGCTTGGCTTAACTTGACTCAGCCCGATCTTTAAAGTTTCCATTAGGTGATAGTACCTGGTAACAGGTATATTTTAGTACCTGCCCAGTAAGGTTTCCAAGGCAATCTCAAAATGTGACATATACAGATTGCGTGGCAGGGACTGTGCAGTCAATGGCATCACTCAATGAGTCATGAGAGTGACTCTTTCACAAAATCAAAAAGGTTATTTTAGAAAGACAAATTGGTGTCACACATAACATTGAAAGGTTGGGCACACAACACTTTTACAATGCCCCAGAAGGAATGTGTCTTACCAAAGAATTCCATGAAGCTAAGAGGTTCTGATTTTAAGGGGGCTCGTCCGGGATTTGAACCCGGGACCTCTCGCACCCTAAGCGAGAATCATACGCCTAGACCAACGAGCCACAGGAAGCCTGCGTTTAAGTCTGCAACTCTGAAAGGATAGACTTAAATCGGCCTTCAAATTCAAGCAGGAATGTTTTTAAGCTCTTTTCAGTATTCATTTTTGTACCTTCAGGCCTTTGCTACTGACAAGCTCCAACAGGGATGACTCCAGAGGGACTGCACACAGTGAATGAGAAAAAAGGGTTCCCAGTCATCCACGTCATGGTAGTCTGATGAGCTTTGAAAGAAAGCAGCTGGAATTCTCTAAGTGCCTTGAAGACCTTTCACCTCTCCTCTGAGAACCTTCGTTAGATCTAAAACTAAACGTTGGAGAGTCCCAGGTATTTAAAACCCAGAGCGGGTTGTCTTTACCAGGGTCGTTGACCAACTATGAAACACATCACATGAGCCAAGGGGTGGAAAAAAGGTGTGGGTAATTATCAGCAGAGGTCAAACCATTATGAGACCTTCACATATGTAGTTTAACGTCTTTACACCGAAATTGAATGGCCTCAATTTCGATCAGACTTTGTGATCTCTAATAGCCCTTTTCCACTTGCACCTACCTAGCTTGGCTTAACTTGACTCAGCTCGATCTTTAAAGTTTCCATTAGGTGATAGTACCTGGTTACAGGTATTTTTTTAGTACCTGCCCAGTAAGGTTTCCAAGGCAATCTCAAAATTTGACATATACCGATTGCGTGGCAGGGACTGTGCAGTCAATGGCATCACTCAATGAGTCATGAGAGTGACTCTTTCACAAAATCAAAAACGTTATTTTAGAAAGACAAATTGGTGTCACAGATCACATTGAAAGGTTTGGCACACAACACATTTACAATGCCCCAGAAGGAATGTGTCTTAACAAAGAATTCCATGAAGCTAAGAGGTTCTGATTTTAAGGGGGCTCGTCCGGGATTTGAACCCGGGACCTCTCGCACCCAAAGCGAGAATCATACGCCTAGACCAACGAGCCACAGGAAGCCTGCGTTTAAGTCTGCAACTCTGAAAGGATAGACTTAAATCGGCCTTCAAATTCAAGCAGGAATGTTTTTAAGCTCTCTTCAGTATTCATTTTTGTACCTTCAGGCCTTTGCTACTGACAAGCTCCAACAGGGATGACTCCAGAGGGACTGCACACAGTGAATGAGAAAAAAGGGTTCCCAGTCATCCACGTCATGGTAGTCTGATGAGCTTTGAAAGAAAGCAGCTGGAATTCTCTAAGTGCCTTGAAGACCTTTCACCTCTCCTCTGAGAACCTTCGTTAGATCTAAAACTAAACGTTGGAGAGTCCCAGGTATTTAAACCCCAGAGGGGGTTGTCTTTACCAGGGTCGTTGACCAACTATGAAACACATCACATGAGCCAAGGGGTGGAAAAAAGGCGTGGGTGATTATCAGCAGAGGTTTCAGGTGAAACCATTATGAGACCTTCACATATGTAGTTTAACGTCTTTACACCGAAATTGAATGGCCTCAATTTCGATCAGACTTTGTGATCTCTAATAGCCCTTTTCCACTTGCACCTACCTAGCTTGGCTTAACTTGACTCAGCCCGATCTTTAAAGTTTCCATTAGGTGATAGTACCTGGTAACAGGTATATTTTAGTACCTGCCCAGTAAGGTTTCCAAGGCAATCTCAAAATGTGACATATACAGATTGCGTGGCAGGGACTGTGCAGTCAATGGCATCACTCAATGAGTCATGAGAGTGACTCTTTCACAAAATCAAAAAGGTTATTTTAGAAAGACAAATTGGTGTCACAGATCACATTGAAAGGTTTGGCACCCAACACATTTACAATGCCCCAGAAGGAATGTGTCTTAGCAAAGAATTCCATGAAGCTTAGAGCTTGTGATTTTAAGGGGGCTCGTCCGGGATTTGAACCCGGGACCTCTCGCACCCGAAGCGAGAATCATACGCCTAGACCAACGAGCCACAGGAGGCCTGCGTTCAAGTCTGGAACTCTGAAAGGATAGACTTAAATCGGCCTTCAAATTCAAGCAGGAATGTTTTTAAGCTCTCTTCAGTATTCCTTTTTGTACCTTCAGGCCTTTGCTACTGACAAGCTCCAACAGGGATGACTCCAGAGGGACTGCACACAGTAAATGAGAAAAAAGGGTTCCCAGTCATCCACGTCATGGTAGTCTGATGAGCTTTGAAAGAAAGCAGCTGGAATTCTCTAAGTGCCTTGAAGACCTTTCACCTCTCCTCTGAGAACCTTCGTTAGATCTAAAACTAAACGTTGGAGAGTCCCAGGTATTTAAAACCCAGAGCGGGTTGTCTTTACCAGGGTCGTTGAACAACTATGAAACACATCACATGAGCCAAGGGTGGAAAAAGGCGTGGGTAATTATCAGCAGAGGTTTCAGGTGAAACCATTATGAGACCTTCACATATGTAGTTTAACGTCTTTACACCGAAATTGAATGGCCTCAATTTCGATCAGACTTTGTGATCTCTAATAGCCCTTTTCCACTTGCACCTACCTAGCTTGGCTTAACTTGACTCAGCCCGATCTTTAAAGTTTCCATTAGGTGATAGTACCTGGTAACAGGTATATTTTAGTACCTGCCCAGTAAGGTTTCCAAGGCAATCTCAAAATGTGACATATACAGATTGCGTGGCAGGGACTGTGCAGTCAATGGCATCACTCAATGGGTCATGAGAGTGACTCCTTCACAAAATCAAAAACGTTATTTTAGAAAGACAAATTGGTGTCACACATAACATTGAAAGGTTGGGCACACAACACTTTTACAATGCCCCAGAAGGAATGTGTCTTACCAAAGAATTCCATGAAGCTAAGAGGTTCTGATTTTAAGGGGGCTCGTCCGGGATTTGAACCCGGGACCTCTCGCACCCTAAGCGAGAATCATACGCCTAGACCAACGAGCCACAGGAAGCCTGCGTTTAAGTCTGCAACTCTGAAAGGATAGACTTAAATCGGCCTTCAAATTCAAGCAGGAATGTTTTTAAGCTCTCTTCAGTATTCATTTTTGTACCTTCAGGCCTTTGCTACTGACAAGCTCCAACAGGGATGACTCCAGAGGGACTGCACACAGTGAATGAGAAAAAAGGGTTCCCAGTCATCCACGTCATGGTAGTCTGATGAGCTTTGAAAGAAAGCAGCTGG